>NC_061850.1:2902298-2929798 GCF_019202785.1 Penaeus chinensis | reverse complement strand
AGAGAGGGGGTGAGAGGGAGAGAGAGAGAAAAAAAGATAAGGACTGAAGGAATAGCGTCAGAGACAGAGAATATTCTCCATCACCGAATAATAAACAGCAGAAAAGCGGGAGGAAAAAAAAAAAAAAAAAAAAAAAACAGACAGAGAGAAGTCCCAGACAGAAGAAGTAACCTGAATCAAAATCATATCATTCCATATGTACACACACAGCATCCCTTCCATATTAACAAAACAAGCCATTATACATCATCTCTATACACACCATCCCTTCCATATAAACTAAACACACAAAACAAACCATTATACATCATCTTCCTTCACCGCCCACGACCCAAAGCGACCAGGACTCACCATAAACGCCCTAAATCGCGGGAAAAACGTAGCATTGCCGAAATACAAAAGACTGTCTATCCTGGCACGTGTCACGGCATCTCGCGGGTAGAGGGCGCTGTCACCCTTTGCGAATTTGGTCACCAGGTAAGTACAGATGGCGTGGCTGGCGGTGGGAGAGGAAGAAAAAAGAAATTAAAAAATGGGGTAAAATGAAGGTGTTTGTGGGAATGAAGACGGTGATCATTCGGATGAGAAAGAAAAAAAAAAAAAAAGGAAATAGTATATATATATATATATATATATATATATATATATATATATATATATATATATATATATATATATATATATATATATATATATATATATATATATATATATATATATATATATATATATATATATATATATATATATATATATATATATATATATATATATATATATATATATATATATATATATATATATATATATATATATATATATATATATATATATATATATATATATATATATATATATATATATATATATATATATATATATATATATATATATATATATATATATATATATATATATATATATATATATATATATATATATATATATATATATATATATATATATATATATATATATATATATATATATATATATATATATATATATATATATATATATATATATATATATATATATATATATATATATATATATATATATATATATATATATATATATATATATATATATATATATATATATATATATATATATATATATATATATATATATATATATATATATATATATATATATATATATATATATATATATATATATATATATATATATATATATATATATATATATATATATATATATATATATATATATATATATATATATATATATATATATATATATATATATATATATATATATATATATATATATATATATATATATATATATATATATATATATATATATATATATATATATATATATATATATATATATATATATATATATATATATATATATATATATATATATATATATATATATATATATATATATATATATATATATATATATATATATATATATATATATATATATATATATATATATATATATATATATATATATATATATATATATATATATATATATATATATATATATATATATATATATATATATATATATATATATATATATATATATATATATATATATATATATATATATATATATATATATATATATATATATATATATATATATATATATATATATATATATATATATATATATATATATATATATATATATATATATATATATATATATATATATATATATATATATATATATATATATATATATATATATATATATATATATATATATATATATATATATATATATATATATATATATATATATATATATATATATATATATATATATATATATATATATATATATATATATATATATATATATATATATATATATATATATATATATATATATATATATATATATATATATATATATATATATATATATATATATATATATATATATATATATATATATATATATATATATATATATATATATATATATATATATATATATATATATATATATATATATATATATATATATATATATATATATATATATATATATATATATATATATATATATATATATATATATATATATATATATATATATATATATATATATATATATAAAAAAAAGGAAATATAGTGACACTATAGTCAACAGCGCAAATGTAATTGGTGAAATGGTTACGAGACATTAATTTTAAAATTGTTAATGAAAATTAAGACATATTGGAAAGGGGCTGAAAATGAAGAAAATAAAGGTTATGGTTAAGATAGATTGGATGGGATAGTGATGACAAATTAAGAAAAAAAAACAAAAAACAAGACGATTTATAGAGCGATGAAGTAAATAACGACCGAGTGAAATGATAAAATGAAGAAAAACTGGTCGATAAAATAAAGGCACTAGTAAAAATAAAGAAAGAGTGGAATTGTTATAAAAAATGAAGAAAAACAAGGCGACAAAATATAGACGATGGTGAAAACAAGAACAGGGTCATATTGGTTGATGAGAAACAGAGATAAACAAGGTGATAAGATAAAGGAAAACAAAGACATAGAGGAACGCTGATAAATAAACGAATAAAAATAAGAGGACGAAATAAAGAAGATAATAATAGTAAAGACTGGATGAGCTGGCAATCAAAAATGAAAGAAGAAAAAACGCAAAATAAAGAAAACATTGAAAATAAAGATAGCAGAGTGGTTATCATAAATGGAGAAAGAGAGTGACAAAATACAGGTGACAGGAAAACAGAGGCTGGAAATAGACGGAGGAAGGGGGAAAAAATCAATAAATATGAAAAAGATGATAGGGAAAATTGGGTGTAGAAAGGATATGGAGGAAACTAGGAAAAAGTAGTAATTGGAAATAAAGTTAATGAAAAATATAAACGTATGGTATCTGTAGTATAGTTATATAGTAAAATATAAATATATGTATTTGTACTGAAAAAAATACAAATGTATGTATTTACAGTAAAGTATAAACGTATGTATTTACAATAAAATATAAATATATATATATATGTGTATTGAACAATAAATGTATTTGTAGAAAATAAATGCATATATTTACAGTAAAATACGTATTTATAGTAAAATATAAATATATGTATTTATAGTAAAATATAAATATATGTATTTATAGTAAAATATAAATATATGTATTTATAGTAAAATATAAATATATGTATTTATAGTAAAATATAAAAATATGTATTTATAGTAAATTATAAATATATGTATTTATAGTAAAATATAAATATATGTATTTATAGTCAAAATAAAGACATAAACAAATGAGTGAATATATGGTAAAAAAATGTAGATATATAGAAAAACATGAACAGACACTGCCCCCACATCCGGCCCTTGCCTCTCCCACCCCCTTCCCACCCCCTCACCCACACCCTCACCCATCCCCACACTTGCCTCCACACCCACACCCCCACATCCATTTCTCATCTCTACCCCAACCTTTTCCCACATTCCCGACCCCTCTCACCCACACACAACCCTCACTCACATTTTTCCCCATCTCTCACCCACAGACTTGACCTCACCCCCACCCCCACAATTCCAGCCAGTCCTTATGTCTCCTACTCTCCAACCTCTACCCACATTCGTTTCCCCAACTATCCCCACAACCAGCGCTTACCTCTTCCCCAACCCTTTCCCACACACACACCTACACTCACCCTTAACCCACAGCAAGCGGTTACTTCTTCCCCAACCTTTTCCCACACACACACCTCCACTTTCTTCACCCCACCATAACCTACCCACTCCCACCCCCCACAACACCCACCCTTCCCCTCCCCAACCCCGACACAACAGCCATACCACCCTCCACCCCCACAACACCCCCCCTTCCCCACCCCCATCCCCCCACACCCCCATACAACATCCCTACCACCCTCCACCCCCACAACACCCCCCTTCCCCACCCACATCCCCCCACACCCCCACACAATAAGCCCTACCCCCCCACCTCCACAACACCCCCCTTCCCACCCACATACCCCATACAATAAGCCCTACCCCCCCCCACCCCCACAATTCCCCGCGCCCTCTCACCTCTCCCACAGAACGAGATCCCCGTCGACGAGTGTGGGAACAGTGTGCTCCGGGTTAAGCGCCAGGTACTCGGGCTTAAACTGCTCTCCCTGCCAGATGTCCACTTCCTTGAGGTTGAGCTCGACTCCTAAGGCTCTGGCCGTGAGGAGGACCGAGCGGCAGAAGGGCGAGGTGATGCAGTAGTACAGGTCGAGGGGCATGGCGGCTGGGGGGCGAGGGGGCGGCTCTGCGGGGGAAAGGGAATGGAAGTTAATCATACTTTCATTATAGGAATCTATAACTAGGGACTTTCTGATTTCCCAGTGTAGTCGCCACAAACCAAAATATCTAATAGAGGCCTGCATACGTACATGCATGGCCTATGAAAGTATATAGAACTTTGCGGACGGATGGACGGACGGAAGCATGCACGCACGCAAATACATGCACACACACACGCACGCACGCACGCACGCACACACACACACACACACACACACACACGATTAAAGATAACCTTAAACATCGATTAAGACAAATTAATTTCTGAAAAGGTTTTCGAGTTTATCTAGCCCGCATCTAAAAAAAAAAAAAAAAAAAAAAAAAAAAAAAGATACGGAAATACAATAATGCGATAAGGCACTAAACCACATCTTCTATATATATAAAATAATCAAATATATCACATACGGAGATATGTATATATAAAAACAATATTGAGGTTATAACTGATATGTACAAACCACTCATTAACGAGATGGATGATTTTAGGCGAAAAAAAACTAAAACACGTCTTTTCAAACAGGAACCCCAGTATACACATACAATTCACTCATTTAAAATCCTTTCAGAAACCTCCTCATTAAAAAAAAAAAAAATTACTTACACGATACGAAGCGAAGACAAGAATTATACTAAACTCACCGACCAGGATGATGAGTTGACGAGGTCGGCCATGTAAGATATCTGATAACAGTGAGACATAGCATAAAAGCGATAACGAGAATTCCCACAGATCTACACGTGTAATAAGTGGTTTACAAGATGCTTCGGGTGCTGGACCAAGATACACTGTACAGTTGGGATGCTCGGTTATGATGTGCTATGCAGTTTTATCATGGCAATGTTTAAAAATTATGATACTAATATATATATATATATATATATATATATATATATATATATGTGTGTGTGTGTGTGTGTGTGTGTTTGTATACATGTGTATATGTATATATATATATATATATATTAGTATCATAATTATTACCATGTGTATATATATACTTTTATATATGTGCATACTTACATAATATATATATACAGTATATCTATATACACATATATGTATGTATGTGTGTGTGTGTATATACAGACACACACACACACACACACACACACACACACACACACACACACACACACACACACACACACACACACACACACACACACACACATATATATAAGCGTGTCTGTCTGTGTGTGTGTTTATGTGTTAATGTGTGGGTGTGTATATATGTGTGTATATATATATATATATATATATATATATATACATATATATATATGCATGTATGTATATATACATATATGTACGCATGCATATTTACCAACTTGTACCGTCATGCCATCCGTTTACCCGGCTCCAATTCCCGCCAATTTCTCCATATTTCACGACAGACCAGTAACAAAATCGCAGAAGAATCTAATAGTTAAAACAAAAATACTTGCAAGACATCAAGGAAATATTACACTAGGGTAAAGTAAAGTAGCGAAAAGGGTTAGGAATTGGTTAAAGATAAAGTTAAATGTTTTAACAGTACCAGAGGGTAGTATCAAGGAAATACAGATACGTGTGCCGTTCACTATCTCTCAACAGCCGGAATTAATGTGGAAAGTCCTTCTACTACTGTTCACCTGCAGCTTTCGAGTCTTAATTTATTGATTTTTCGATATGGGTGTTTATCCATCAGTTCACTTTAGCTTGGATCTGATGATGAACGATTACGACTTTACGTAACAATATGGATTTTTTTCCACTTAATTTATTGTCAATATCTGATACTTGAAGCCCATGAACCGAAGCATTCGTTTGAGTCCCTGTACTGCCAACGATCCCAAATACCTTGGGGGTTTCTCGATATCCCAGAGCTCTGTGGATTCTCTGGTCTTTCTACATGCAGCGATCCCCTCTATCAGGTGCAGGATTTCTTATCCTCTGCTAAGTTTTTAGAGCAGTCCAGAGGCGTCGTTCTTGCTTGGCAAGCGAAGCGAACTCAAAATATAGGGAAATTAGTTATTCTAGGAGCATTTTAAGCTATAACTGGAGTTATATAAGTGTTATATAGTTTTTTAAAAAGTTAAAATTATGGCCCCGGTTGGGGACAAACAGGCTTGGGAGAGGGGGGGGTGCAACTGCCTCCACAGCGCCCCACCCCTCCACTGACGCCACTGACGGAGGCAGACCATTTAGAGAACCTTCTCCACCCAGGATTGCTGCCATAGAGATCTAACTGGGCGGGAACATCTTCAGAGGGTCGAGCCGTGTCAATATAGCGTGGGTTAGTAGTCCCAGAGTCATGGGTTACTACAGCACAGGACATTGTTTGGACACACATCTTGTTACCTATATCCCACAGTCTGACAGTAAAGGCATAAGAGAGACTCTAAGATACAAGAGCTGGTCTTTCTACAGAAGTATCCACATATCTAGATACTCCTGTTGAGAGAGTTCGTAACTCCTGCCACTCAGGTTAATCTGTCTGTCGACTTCCTGGTCTGATAGCCTAGAATCATGAACAGCACTAACAAAATATCTTAAACTCTGTGTGACTTGGATGTCTTCACCACGGGACCTTCTAAGTCTTAGATCTTGATCTTGACTCAGGAGACCTCTGGACCCAAGACCCTTGCTTCATTGCTAATGCACTCCTAAGATAAGATAGCAACACCATCAGTAAAGTTAAGGTTAGTGACCATAATATCACCTAAGGTCCTCTGCATTGTACTTTCGATGAACAGCTCTACCTAATATCCACTACAAGAAACAGTGCTGGTGCAACAGTACAGCCTTACCTCATGGCAGGATTCACGGAAAGGAAGTTAAACATGCCCCAAACTGCTTTATAGCATTTTTGTTAAAAATATGTAGACTTATTATGAATCCAATAATCTTTGCTGAGATTCCCTTAAGTCTCAGGATCTCCCAGAGTGATTCATGATGCACTGAAGTAAATGTCTTCTTGAGCTGCAAGAAGCCTACAACTGATCCAAAAGCATTCTGCAATGACTTCATGTGCAAGGTTACAGTCTGTTGAGGGTATAAAGCTATAAAACAGGCAAAGAAAAAATTTAAAAAATACACAAATTTTATTATCAGTCAGAGGGATATATATCAACATGAACTATGTGAATCATAACTACATAAGACAATATATGCAATCTACAAATGCATTTAATACTGTTAACCTAGAGGGATTAACACTGAACCCTGTATCTCAATTAGTAATCACATACAAGGTAATATATCCATTTGTTTGACTACATTAATAGGATATTAATCAATTTATGTGATGCCTCACTTAACAAAATATGCATAGGTCAGTATATACTATGAAAAATATATAATATTGAATTTAACAGTAACTACTTATAACAACATATGCAACCCAAAAATATGCTGAAGACAACAAATCCAGTGGAAGATTTAACAACAATGAATTCTTAATATAGACAAGCCATTTGGGTGCTTAGATTAATAAAGAATCAATTAATCATGCTGTATATAGTTTATTAAACATAAAAAAATATATAGTGAACACATATTTGGCTGTATAAGGTATGCTTTGGTGAACTGTAATTCTACCTTCTATAAACACTTGCTGTTTTGTGAAATTATGTTGATAGTTTAAAGCTATGTTATGTATGGTCTTCACTTAGACAAATATAATTTTAGAGTACATGTGCGTGTGCGTGTGTGTGTGTGTGTGTGCATGTGTGTCTCCAGTCAGTAATCACACATCAGGTAATAGATCCACCAACCATTTCTTCATTAACTCAACTTCCCTTTTGCAAAGACTATGATTCAAGCCTGGAAATGAATGGAACTCTCCCTTGACTCCTCTCTGCTGTAGCTGTGCAAAAGTACGTTCACCCCAAGCAAAGGGAACGACCTTATCACTGTCACCATGGCACATGAACAAGGGGGGACGTTCTCCTTCTGGCTCTGTCTCCAGGACCTTTTTGAGAAAGTAAGGCATAAAGAAAATCCAGTCAAATAACTGCCTTGATATGTTAAATGTTTAATCATGAATATAAGGATTGGGTATAAGAAAAGTAACAAATTTCATATTACTAAGATGGGATTGGTAGTAGAAGCTGATAATGACTTGTTCAGCATTCCTTTATTTTATTTTTTTATTCTAATGTCCCTTTCCTCTCTTTCTTATCCCTCTCCCTTTTTCTATTTGCACATCTCACTCCAGTAATGTTTCTATTCTGTCAGCATCCCTACAAAAAATAGACATGCTTATCTTCTTTACATTAATATATACTAAAAAGAATCTTCCATCTTCAAACTACTGTTTCTATCATTCATCCCCTCTACATATACAAAGATGAAATTACTTGAGTTAATGGAAGTTCTTCTGAATTATCTAATCTTACAGTAATAAATAAATAAAAAATAGATAAATACGTAAGTAAATAATTAAATTAAATCCAATAAATGATAAAATAAAAATTAAAATTAAAAAAGAAAGGGTTTTCACAATCACATCACAATCAACACTGAAGTAATAACTATATTGTATAGCCTCAGCAACAATTTTACCCATAAGTATTCATAGATATTTCATCACACACCTTATAAACATTGCTCGTCTGGTTAAGGAATGAAGACAGAGCAATGATTCCTGCAACATCAGGTCGGAAACAATAGCCCATCTGCAGAGCCATACTGGATCCCATTGAGAAGCCTCCTATAATTTGGTTGAATGGAAGAAAAAGATGTTTAGTAAAATAAAAATCAGTTATTATAAAAATGAATTACTATATAAATGAATCACCTAAAAATGAATTACTATAAAATCTATTACTATAAAAATGAATTACTATCAATATTTCATTAATCAAATCATAAATGATGGCAACATAGTTTCTTAATCTGCTTATTTTTAAGGGGAAGTTCAAAATCAATCATAGCTGGAGTAATATTGTTTTACTGTAATTAAACACTATCAGGAAAATACTACATATTATACAATTTGCCATTCAGAAATTAAAACATGAAACTTAGTATATATAGTAATACAATTGTTTTCTTAAGCATATTGTAACTTTTCATTTTAACAGATCTTTTAATTCAAACTGAAATACTTGCTTAATCATTTGCAAAGGTTCAATGAGTAATGGTAATTGGAGAAAGTAGGCAATAACTATACTACATATGAACATTTACAATCATCATACAAACACAATATTTACTCTTTACTCTCTTTTACATTAATTATCAAAATAACACAATACATTAACAGGATTTGCAATTTTCTTTCTCAAACAAATTAATCCATTGAGTCCATAAACTATTCACCGAGAAATATGAGAATACAAACCAATGACAATCCTTTTAACATCAATTCCCAAACTGATTTCCTTGTCTATCAGTTTATTGAGCTCTTCTGCCATGAGTTTGATGGAAGAAACATCCTCTTGTGCACTGATGTCCACTGCCTGCCTGTATAATTGTGTGCTCTGATATATGTATCTATATATGCAGGTATATAGATAGATAGACTAATAGAGAGGTAAATAGATAGATAGAGAGAATGACAGAGAGACAAACATATGTCTGCATGTATATAAACTAAATTATGCAAAATTATAATACAATATGAGGAAAAGGATTACAGAAGACCATTATTCTTCATGGACAAAAATTAATACAAGATGTGAAATAAAGGACATCGTACCTGTCAAACCAGACGTGCTGTAACATTCCACTGCATGGTGTATAGGGTCTTTCTGGAGACGTTGGGTATACAACCCGAATGTGAGGAAAAGAGAATTCCTGTCCGAAAACCATTTCCAAATCGTTCTTGGATAGAACTCCATTCCACCCTGTAAAAACATAGAGTAAGATGATTGTTAGTTTTTCATGATTGGTTGGGTTTTATTTCCTATGTTACTTAAGTAAGCCTTTTGCTATACCTCCCTTTGTCTGTCTGTCTGTCTGTCTGTCTGTCTGTCTGTCTGTCTGTCTGTCTGTCTGTCTGTCTGTCTGTCTGTCTGTCTGTCTGTCTGTCTGTCTGTCTGTCTGTCCAATAATATTAAAAGAAAGGATCTATAAAACTAAACATATTCTTTCCTGTTACACAAATCATGTCATAAATCTGTTATATCTATACAACATGCCTTCATGCAAAAAATGAAAACTAAACATGATTATCAAATTTATATACAGTTTATACACACATTGCTATTTATATACCAAGTAAAATTTTACACTACCTCTACACTACTTCAAATGGCAGCAATTAAATGTTTACCAAAAAGCAAAGGCAATACTACCAAAAGGGGGAAAAATATAAAATTTACTTCAGATGACAAATCCAAGGTCTCCAAATAATGCCTTTCAAAAAATAATGTTATTTAAGTACATTAAAATATATAAAAAAGTCAAGCAATAGTAAACTACAATATTACACAATAAACTTGTCTATATTATCTTTACTTACCCGAGCCATGCATAAAAATAAGTGTAGCCGTGTGTCTTAAACCCGTCTGAGGCACTACTGTGACTTCTGTGATATTATGAGACATAGCTAATTAACTGGGAATGGTTAACAGTAGTCATGGAATATTTCAATACACTTTTGGAGGGGTTATTATCTTTAAACTTATTTATCAGCCTTCTTGTTTGTCATCTATTTCAGTATATCGACGTGTGGATGAAAATATACTATACAGCTTGACAGGAAGGGAATCTCGCCTTCACTGCCGTGACCCTGAAAACGTGCCTGGGCATAAAACACGAGAATTTAATATATCTAATTCAAAATGTTACTGCCTTTGGGACACTTTTCTAATACCTCCGTTCATATTAGAACTTGGGATTATTCATCATATCTAATGCAAAGAGGATATTTGACATTAACTGTATGATAACTTTACTTCCTAGTCATGGTGACGGGTCGTTAGGATCTCAACGTCGCTTCTTGATCGTGGCTGCCCTAGTGTAGTTATTAAAAATGTGACAACTGTGTTGCTTTTAGGCTCTGAGTATAATGCGAGAAGCTTCAGTTCTTTAATTCAAGTGGTAAAATTAGGAGTTATAAGACCTCCATTTTTGTTTGCTTATTTTTTTATTTTCTTTTTTTGGGGTATACCTGTCTATATCCCAGCTTATAGTGTCTACAGTGGTGGGAGTGGTACAGTAATAACCTTTGTCTTAATGAAAGATCCTGTAATACTTTAGAACACAAAATTGCTAACCACAAAACGATGGGGCCAATTTATCTGTACTAAAGGTAAGTGAAATTCAGACCTTCATTTATCCTACTATTCAGAATCTAGTCAACAGAACTCTTATCCATCTAGGTATCTCTTTTTTTTATTATTGCCTGGCTTAGGTACACTTTTATATCGCTCAACTTTTTGTTCTCTTTTAATAGCATGATGGCAGTCGAGTCTTGTAAATATGAATGTGAATTAAGAATGATATCTATGTTACACTAATGTTACACCCGTAACGAAACTAATCGAAGCAAGATTTGATATAAAATTAGCCAACTGTACGTCCAATCCCCTCCCTCTTGTTTATTGCTGCCCGGGCATTTCCCGCCCCTGCTTTTTTTTTTTTTAAAGATGGACCAATGCCCCTCGCGACAATGGCGGCCTTGCATGAGGGCAAGGGGGGGGGGGGGCAGCTTTCCTCTCTGTTGGCCTATCCCCGCTATGTAATTCCGTAAACTATAACTGCAAAACATAAGTCACAATCCACGAGGTACGAGAAAAAACATCAGATTCGTAGAATTATGGCTTTCTATTGTATTACATGATGTGATATTTCTCCCATATCTCCAAGAGATCTTTTTATACGTCATTAGTTGAGGTAAGTCATGCCTAGGTGCAAGGTCTATATCTCAGTCTCAATATTATTAAAGAGCAGGGCGCTAGAAATTAACGCATATCACGCTTATAAGTAAGTAAACAAGGTGCATATAAGTATACTTTTATACACCTTGCATGGGAGGGCCTCCACCCCAGACTCTAATGGCGTGTCCCGTGAGCCTACAGTTTGAGGCATTTTTAAGCACACTGTTCCCCACCAGAATTTTCAGGTTCTCTTCGTCTTGCCGTGTAAAGTGAGAAAATATTCACACTGGATCCGATCTCAAGTTAACTGGGTAAGGCAACAGAAACAAACCTGAAGCCATTGTGCAAATTGAGCATTAGGAAGTCATCGAAACCGAAATATATCGCACTGCCTTTTGGAGACATTTTGTTTCGATTATTATTATTCATTTTTAATATTACGAATATTTCAACCCCTCATGTGTCAGAGACATCAGTGCAATAAGTACTAAAATGGTCACCATGAGTCGAGGCACACAGCATTTAAGTGTGCCATATAAGGGACATGAGTGTTATGTGTCCTAGCTACGCCAAGAGGCATCTAGTCTGGAGCCTGACGTGTTCTGCCAGGGAGGATGTGCAGGCAGGTTTTCGAAAAAAATACATCAAACTTCATACTTGTTCCACAGGCACCAATGTTGGGTATATAAGGGAAAGAATGGGCTCTACACCTCCCTCCTTCCTTAGACGAAGGATGCAACCCGCAAACATTTCCCCTCCTCTCCGGACACCAGTGTTCTCATAAAAAAAAAAAAAAAAAAAAAAAACAGACTCATTAAAAAGGTCTAGAAACACCACAGAGACCTCCCGAAGAGCGGATCAACCCTTTTTCTTTCACAAGAGGATGAGCCACTCCTGATAACTGCTGTAGTCATAGCAGTAGTAACAGTGGAGCTTAGTCAAGATCATCATGACGGCAAGACCCACATCAACAGGTCTAAAGAAGAGACAGCTCACACAGGCTGAAGCACAGCCTCACCCAAAGAGGGATAAAAGCCAAGCTTTAAGGAACTAAAGTTCAGGTCAACCAAAGGGTCACCTCCTACTAGACCCCTAGTAGGCCCTTCAAATAGCTCATCCTTTCAGAGGAAAGATTGTAAAGAGTAAAAGAAGATTCTAGTCAGGGAGGACTTCAGCATGGAGTTACTGGACTGCAAAATGTTTGATGTTGTTGTTGGACTGCATAATGTGTCCACCCTATCAAAGCATACTGCAGTACAAAATGAATGTCTTCCCTCAAAGGGTGCCATGCTCCACACAATTGTGTGATCTAGGAACACAGATATTGACAAAATCTAGACCTTAACAGGGGTGCATAGTTCTTGCTGTTGAGATCCAAATTGCAGAGTATATAATAGGCCAGTATGGCAGAACAAATATCACAGAGGCCTGCACTGATGTAGTACAAGACCTAGTGATCGTAGTTGGAGACTTCAATGCTTACCACTCCTTTCTGTCTCCTTCCTAAAGAGCAAATACCATAGGCTTTCACATAATGCTGGTGCTTGAGTCCTGCCCTTTGATCACTCCTATCAGTAACCATGAATTAACAAATGTTGTAGATAGGGTATTCAATTCTATCTTTACAACTGTGGATCTGACTGAGAAAATTATTAGATAGTATGTTAACAAGACTGTCCTGTGTGATTAATATAGGATAAACATCACCTCTGGATGGTGCAGCATAAACCTAGATGGTAGATGGATATGGCCAGCTGGCAAGCCCTTCAAACTATTTTGGTCCATTGCATAGATACATAATATATATATATATATATATATATATATATATATATATATATATATATATGTGTGTGTAAATATATATATATATAATATATATATATATATATATATATATATATATATATATATATATATATATATATATAATATATATATAATATATATATATAATATATAAATATATATATATATATATATATATATATATATATATATATATATATATATATATATATATATATATATATATATATATATATAATATATATATATATAATATATATATAATATATATATAATATATAAATATATATATACATATATATATAATATATAAATATATATATATACATATATATATATATATATATATATAATATATATGTGTGTGTGTGTGTGTGTGTGTGTGTCTGTGTGTGTGTGTGTGTGTGTGTGTGTGTGTGTGTGTGTGTGTGTGTGTGTGTGTGTGTGTGTGTGTGTGTGTGTGTGTGTGTGTGTGTAAATATATTTTTAATTTTTTCAACAGTTCTTTAGCTGCATATGTGAATGTAGTAAGGTATTCTGTGTTTTAAATAGCAGTGTAATAATTTTCTGACTGCATACTGTTTCAGAAGGTGAAAAGTAAACTTGTATTTTTTTTGGTAAAATTTATATAAATATACATGTACTTAACAAATTTGAAACTTACACCACTTATAACCTCTTGTAAATGTTCAAAACATTCCAACATAATTTTGCATAAATTTCATAAACAAATAAAAAATATAAAATTTGTTCTAAATGCTATCTAGTGACCCATATACAGGCTAGTTATCAATAAAAAAAAATAAATATGCAAATCTACTTTATCAATAAATAATACAAGTAAATGCAATATAAATTTTATGATCTATACTTCTGGCAAAATCTGTAAGAGCCACTGATGGAGCATCTCGAGTTCCTTCCTGCACAGAGTATGGAACATCCGAGGGAAAGTATGAAATTCTCCTTTGATTTGTAATTCTCGCAGATCCCTAAAGGTCTCATCACCCCATTCATAAGGAACCACATCATCTCTCTCTCCGTGGCACATGAAGAGTGGTGGGTAATTTGTGTCTTGTGATGTCTTCAAACCCTAGAGGAAAGAGAAGTGCTTATATACAAATAGTAATGCATTCACAATTTAGTTGATAAATGTACAGAAAGATAAATTGATAGATTAATTGGTTGATACATACAGATACTTTGTTTTTCACTCACTCTCTTCCATCTTTCTTCGTAACAATGTGTTTGCTGTATAATACTTTCCATACATAAAACATCCAGTTGAATTTTGGACAAATGACAGAATTAAAACTTTATCTAGCCACAGAAAAAAATCATTCTGTATGAAAAAATCAGAAATTTTAGTTTTGAAAAATAGAAAACAAAAATATAAATGATCATGTACCTAACCTCGTATACTTTGGATCCACGATTCAGAAATGATGAAAGTGAAAAGACACCTCCAACTTCAGGACGGAAACGATAGCCCATCTGTAGGGCCATGCTCCCTCCCATAGAGAAACCCCCTGCAAAATACAATTCATAAGATATATTACTAGGTGATTTTATAATACATTTCCATTTTTGTCTGCAGTGTATCACTAATGCTTAAACTGTCAATCAGTTTATCAAGTTATGGGAATACAAGCAAGGAGGGTGCATTACAGCACCCACCCTTCATTTCCAGCCAGTCAGATGCCAAGTCTCAGCTCATCTTTACTTCCTAAAAGATTTGTCTCCCTGATTTAGAAGTTTGAGATCATGGAAGTAACAGGTCCTACTCCAGTTTTACACCCCAGTCCAACATGTCCTGCTAATTGTACCCAATGATCCAATGCAAGCATCTGAAACAAAAACCCCACAGGTACAAGACAGAGTTTAAATTCACTACCATTGGCAATGTCTTGATTTTGTAGACCCTAGAAATTATTCTTGGTCTGTGAGGCCTCTGAACCCAATGGCTTTGTTTCACTGTTAAATACACTGAGAACTGTCACTAAGAGACTCAGGGAAAATGGTAACATCATCAGCCAAGTCAAGGGCAGTGACCCTAATACTACCCAATGTTGCTCTGGATGACAGCTCATCCCATTATTTCGACTATGCAAGTGTTGAAAAGCACTGGTGCAAGATAGCCTGCCTCGCTCCTGTATTCCAGGAAAGAAGCCAGACATGCCCCGACCAGTTTCAGTACCAGTACATCTGTTCCGAGCTCCACTGTGTCTTGGAAATTCCTATTTCACACCTAAAATCAGGACAGCACTTAATAATAACCCAAATTGCAAGGATATGGATCCCATTTCCTCTTCCAAAGAGGGATTTAGCAGCCAAGACAGTATGCAGTTGCCATGGATTCAAAACAGTCCATCTCCATGCTAAATGTCAGGGGCTAAACCTGGAATAGGCTGCTCACAACACTCAGCCCAGTGCTCTCACACCCTTGTCCATCTACTGCGCAAATGGCAGTCATCTGTGGGATATGTTTTGAGTTCAACTTTCTCAGGGCTTGATAGGCAGGACAGAGGTCATTTTCTAAGAAGTGGCCTTCAACTTCCACATTAAGATCTCTGATATGCTGTTACTTGTTCTTCCTCAGCAGTGTCTGAGCCCTAAACACCATGATTTGATACAAGCCCTAATCTCCAGCCAATATGAGCCATGCACATACCATCCATGGCCTCTAATGTCTACCATGAAACTCATTAGGGTGGTCACAACATGGAACGAGAGTTATGAAGTGGAACTGGAGGGTGGCCACAACTAATCCATGAGTGATATCACAGAATGTTGCACTCCAGTAAGTGCTGAAAAAGATGTGTATGTGTGTGTATGTGTGTGTGTGTGTGTATGTGTATGTGTATGTGTATGTGTATGTGTATGTGTATGTGTATGTGTATGTGTTGTGTGTGTGTGTGTGTGTGTGTGTGTGTGTGTGTGTGTGTGTGTGTGTGTGTGTGTGTGTGTGTGTGTGTGTGTGTGTGTGTGTGTGTGTGTGTGTGTGTGTGTGTGTGTGTGTGTGTGTGTGTGTGTGTGTGTGTGTGTGTGTGTGTGTGTGTGTGTGTGTTTGTGTGTTTGTGTGCGAGTGAGTGAGTGAGTGAGTGAGTGAGTGAGTGAGTGAGTGAGTGAGTGAGTGAGTGAGTGAGTGAGTGAGTGAGTGAGTGAGTGAGTGAGTGAGTGACAGAGACAGAGAGACAGAGAGACAGAGAGAGAGAGAGAGAGAGAGAGAGAGAGAGAGAGAGAGAGAGAGAGAGAGAGAGAGAGAGAGAGAGAGAGAGAGAGAGAGAGAGAGAGAAGACCTAGAAATTAATTATAGATTTTTAAAAATGTACTAAATTAAATATCAAAGAGAGAATTTACACAAAGTACCAACTAATGAAAAGTTATACATTTTTTTTTTTGATATCAGAAAGAAAACTTGAGTCCCATAGAATGAAATAACAGAACGTGCCTAATACTATTCGTTTAACGTCGACTCCAAGTCTGACTTCTTGATCAATCAGCTTGTTGATTTCTTCTGCCATGGGTTCAACAGTTGATAGGTCCTCTGGTGCACTGATTTCCACATCATGTCTGAAAGAAATAATATGTAAATAATATGAATATCATCCATTATTCATTATGCTCATCCAACACAAAAGTTCTTTCTCCTTCTCATCTATTTCAGCATGAAGTGTATAACTTCTAGACAATGAATATATCTGAAACAATCTATTAAAACCAGTACATTACATTTAAAAGGGGATTTCAGTGTCTTGATTAATGATAAATAACCAGCATTCACCCTTAAAGACCTACTTATATATTCAGAGATTAAATGAATATGTGTATATCAAGCAAAAGATAAATCTTTTTCTCAGTACGATATCCAGTAGTATATCAACCTCCTATCTCAGAATAAATACCTGTTAAACCATACATGCTGGCGCATTCCAAAGGATGGTGTATAGGCACGTTCTGGAGCTGTGGGATACAGAATACGAATGTGGGGGAAGGAGAAGTTTTCTCCCAAACAATATCTTCATACTCTCTTTGACCATCGACCCTGTTCCTCCTGTTCAGCATGTTGAACAAAATGGAAGATACTGGTATGAATATAAAATGTCATGAGCATGACCCAAAAACCTTATTTTATAAAACAATCAATATTGCTGGACAACAGTATCTTGAAATACTGACAGAAATATAAAACCTATTAGTTATTAGAATTTTTTCATATTTCTTTTTGTGATAAATATCTATATTTAGCTCAAACTGATGACAAAAAAATATAACTCACCTGATCCATGCATAAATATCACAGATGCTGTATGCTTTGCATTTGTCTGAGCAACAAGGGACAGATGTGCGAGCTGGCTGGACATCTCAATTCTCTTTGCCTCAATCCTCTGTATCAGTAATAAAAATTCATATGAATAGAGGAATAAAACCTGGACTTACAATTATCCTACATACATTTCATCTTATCAGGTGACAAGATTACATATTGTCATTCATGTTCCATGTTTTACTGATTTTCTTAAGGAAATATTCCTGACTGGAAAGTGTTGTGCTTTTCAATAAAAAAAAAACTCCAGTGTGGTGGTGAACACCATCATAATTTTTTGATGCATTAACCAATGGATTAACCAATGGACAGTTGAAATCTGTACTATGTGTGCCTTAATAATACGAAGAACAGCAGTTACAAAGAGTTAAAAAATTTAGAGCACAAATATGTTATGTGGATGTTCCTTTACATTTATTGGTTCTGGAAGCATTAGATACTGTTCCTATACAAAATTCATCCTTCTAAACTAATGCATATTAACACAAGAATATGCTTTACAACATACTTCCCTCTTGGCAATCATCAAACCCATAAAACCAATTTAATATCTGGAAAGGTCTTTATTTTTGGATCACTTCTGCTAAATAACACAAACAATAAATAAAGATATCTAATATAATAACAACCAGTTATTTACCACATTATATCTCATCCGGCCAACCAATAATCAAGTGATTTTGGAATCTCCAATATAACTCGCGGTGATACAACTGAGGGACAAGACCATACTCTTTACTGCCAGAATGTAAGTTGTGTATGTTTGACCTCAGCTAGAACATAGAAGACACAAAAGCCATTTCAATTCCATGGACCTGCAATACCCTGGTATATTTTTTGGAATACCTTCACACAACCGATTGAAAAAAATTTGTATAGATGGATTCCTCTCATTGCCTACTATCCAAATATATAAAGATTAAGTCACGCAAACCTCCCAATACCCACAAAAATCTGAAGCATAGTTTCAGTATCTTTGGATAGGGGAGAGTGAGAGGAATCCATTAATATCGAAATCATCGCAAGTGGTTATGCAAGGTATTAATAAAAAATTACTATAATATCAAATAATTTCCTCTGCAATTTGTGAATTAAACAGTTTTAACTAAAGTGAAGCAATGTACTAGCAATCAAGTACAGTAAGTATACATTGCGGCTGCATCTTTTTCCAAATTTTCCTCGCCCATTCTCCCAAGACCAGTCTGTATACTGCAGCACTTCTTTTGTATGGTTTCCCATAACCATAAGCAAATTTCCGAGTGTGAAGCGTAAGGGCGAATATATCTGTTACTTTCCAGGCTGGAAAAATATTGTGTATATATCACGAACTAATGAGCATCTAGCAACCCATATATTCATAATATATGGACATATGTGACACCATAACCTCCCAGGCTACTGCTAAGAAATTAGCAACTTCAGTACAGAAAACAGAAGCACATACAGAGTATACACTCAACAATATACTCAACAATAACACAAGCAACAGAAATGAACCAAGGCAACCTACATTGCAACACCCAAACGCAAAGTCGGCGATTGTTGAACTGTTGTTTTGGTCGCTTTGTTTACCAACCCGAGGGCAACGACCCCCAGAGCCTGTTCAGAACACGTTTCGCGACTGAAACCCTTTTGGCGAGAACTGGTGATCATTTGTAACTGACAGTGGTTATGATAATGATGGTATAAAAAGACAGTATTCGCTATAATGGAAATTGCTGAAATGACGGTGATGTTAATGGCAATATTGCTAATGAGGTAATGATTGCTAACTGGTAAGAACAGAAATAGAGATAATTTTTGGTTATATTGACGGCATACTGTAGATAAGATAATTATTAAGATTAAAAAGGAAACTATTGTCGAGGTTAAATTGTACAGTGAGGGGAGGGAAGTTATAGTAGGCTCGACACCAAGGGTATTTTACATACACTAGAACTTCTAGTAAGTGATTAAAGACTTTTTTTTTTTGGGGGGGGGGGGAGGGTGAAAGGCAAGAATCTAACATCGTTAACAGAACAAACCCAGCTGTCTTTTATGATTGACACCAATCACATGTATTTATTCTCCAATATATTTTAACATGGGAGGTTCCGTATGTAAAATTCCGCTAAAAAGCATGCTAGAGGAAGATCATTTTTCATCTGTCAATTGTGTATACTATGTAAAATAGGAATTACATGTGAGCAATAAGTGTGGGCCCAGCATAAGGTATAAGGGAAGTTTCATGAAGCTATTATATGTACAATGATTTTTAGTGTTTCGTTTCGACCTCCCAAAACCATTTTCCCTGTTACACAAAAAGAGTTTACTCTACACCTTAACTTTAAAGTGGAGCATAACACAAACACACACAAATTAAAAAAAAATAAAATATACCGTAGAGAAAATATAAACTGACATATTTGAATACAATGTTTTACTATAATGATAATAAAACAGTGTAAGGAACCTTCGGCAAGTAAGTTACATCCATATTTGTCACTGATGCAAATATAATAACGTAGATATAAGGAATTACTTATCCGTATTTAGGCATAACTATAGGTGTAACCAGGGGCGTCATTTCAACTTTTGCTTTGGGGATGGGGGGGGGGCGGCAAGAGGGGAGTCGGTGAGCGAAGTGAGCACAATTAGCTGGGGACTTTTTTTTTCTGTGTGGGGGGGGGGGGGGGGGGCGGCGAATAACACTCAATACTATAGACAAAATCCTATTGGATTAATAACAAGTCTATTTGACAGGACAAAACACAGAGTTCGAGGGGGGCAAACAGAGTCTTGGAGGCAACTCCCCCCACCCCAGCACCCCCCAATGGACGCCCCTGGGTGTAACTGAAAAAAAAATACATGGGGAGAGATAGGTTTTGACGGAAGGGTATGGGAGAAATGATATAAGCCTTTTACAGATGAGGGAAGGAAGATAAGTATAATGTAAACCCAGCATTCCATTAAAGTTTAAACTATTGTTTATTCTAGTGGCTTGAGCCCTTGAGTTTTGCAGCTAAAAAGTATCGTACGTTGGATGTGGTTAACCTTCCCTTCCTTTGCCTTCCGTAGGTCAATCACTGAATATAATAAAAACAAAAAAAAAAACATTATAGAGCTGATGTAACAGTTCAACAGTATAGGCCAGCCCCACGTTTATTTTGTTCCAAACCCTTATTTGGTACAAAATAATTCAAGTTAGTAGTTTTGACGTATTGAGGACGCCCGGCCAAAGAATCCTATATACTCGTATATGTATATGTATATGTATATATATGTATATATGTGTGTGTGTGTGTATGTATGTATGTATATACCATAGGGAAAGTAAAGTAAGTATCTGGAGATACTGGCTTGAAAAAAAAAAAAAAAATAAGTTCTATTCGCCCACACTCTATTACAGAATTCGAAAAAATAGAGCAATTTCGGAAAAAATAAAAATAGCATTCACAAAATACCATTCGTCAACCTTACTATAATATCAAAAAGTGTTAAGCGTCAGTTTTGGGGATGACAACTAAAGGATTTTAGGAGGAGGTAAATTGTGGGATCTATCTGTGTTTGTGTGTGTGTGTGTAATATACATTTATATATATATATATATATATATATATATATATATATATATGTATGTATATATACATATACATATATGCACACACACACATACATATATGTATATACATAAAATATATATTTGTATATACGTAAAATATGTGTTCGGTGTTTGTGAGAAAGAGATATAGGCCAACGCATGTATTGTACTCCTTGTTCCCTATCCTCTGCTATTTGCAATTTCTGCCAAGCTGCCATTTTGTTTCCCGTACAGTGTTTGAAGCACACATAATTCATTCCATTTTTTGCATTTTTACTAGATCTATTACCAAGGCATTAGAGAGAATAGTTCAATCTTGTCAATGCAGCTTTAATTCTAAAAAAATATATATATCAAAAACAATTATATTAAATCCAAAACATTGGATAACTGTTATCCTCCAGTAAAATCAATACACCTCAGTAATAAACATGCACCAGAAATACGAATAAAGAAATAAATATATAAAATTTAAGAATGCTTCGCAGTGAGTAGGATTCGAACCTACGCGGGAAGATCCCATCTGATTTCTAGTCAGACGCCTTAACCACTCGGCCATCACTGCACCTATTGTTACCTAAATATTTAAATGTAAATATGTATATGTATGTGTATATGTATGTGTATATGTATGTGTATATGTATGTGTATATGTATGTGTATATGTATGTGTATATGTATGTGTTATGTATGTGTATATGTATGCGTATATGTATGCGTATATGTATATGTATATGTATATGTATAATGTATATGTATAATGTATAATGTATATGTATATGTATATGTATATGTAAGTTTCTTTTTTATGTATGTAATATGTATGTAAGTGTGCATTTTTTTATGTATTTGATATGTTTGTAAATACGTAAATTTCCTTTTTATGTATGTAAATATGTAAATTTCTTTTTATGTGTGTAATATGTATGTAAATGTGTATTTTTGTTATTATTGATCAGGAATATGTAAAATAGGTATTACATTTCGATAGATTTGTGTTTATTCATAATCTGATATATTGATATGTGGATGGATTCGTAAGTATAAAAAATGTTTGGAAAATAATCATGATAATATTATTGATTATAATAATTATAATTATCATAGTTATTATTATCATTATTACAGTTACTATTATTACTATTATTATTATTATTATTATTATTATTATTATTATTATTATTATTATTATTATCATTATTATCATTATTATCATTATTATAAAAAAAAATATTATTATTAACATCATTATTATTATCACTATTATTATTATTATTGTTATTATTATTATTATTATTATTATTATTATTATTATTATTATCATTATTATTATTATTATTATTATTATTATTATTATTATTATTATTATTATTATCATCATTATCATTACTATTATTGTTATCATTATTATTACTATCATTATTATCATTAATATCATTATTATTATTAATGTTATTATAATCATTATTATTAATGTTATTATAATCATTATTATTAATGTTATTATAATCATTATTATTAATGTTATTATAATCATTATTATTAATGTTATTATAATCATTATTATTAATGTTATTATAATCATTATTATTAATGTTATTATAATCATTATTATTATTATTATTACTGTTATTATTATTATCATTATTATTATTATTATCATTATTATCATTATTATTATCATTATTATTATTATTGTTATTATTATTATAATTATTGTTATTATTATTATTATTATTATTATCATTATTATCATTATTACTACTATTATCATTATGATAAGACATATGCAGAGCCGCACTGAAAAAAATCATCAGCTTTTTATTTAGTAAAGATATATTAGGTGATATTTTAAATTTATTGAGTCGGGGAAGTTACCGTCTTTGAAAGTAATCTATTCCAAGACCTACAACTAGCAGTAAAAAGCATCTAATAATAATGATAGTAAAAATAGTAATAGTAATTGTTAATTTTGTTGTTATTATTATTATTATCATTGTTATTAGCATTGTTATTATATTATTATTGTTGTTGTTGTTGTTATCATAATCATTATCATTATTTTTAATGTTATCATCATCATTATTGTTATTGTTTATTATTATTGTTTATTATTATTATTATTGTTATTATTATTATAATTATCATCATCATCATCATTATTATCATCATCATTATCATTATCATTATCATTATTATTAGTAGTAATATTATTATTATCATTATCATTATTTATTATTATTATTATTATTGTTATTATTATAATTATCATCATCATCATCATCATCATTATCATTATTATTATTATTATTATTATTCCCATCCTATTTAACACTACTTGTCATTATTATTCCACCTTTATTATTTATCTTTAACATTATTTTTAGTTTTATTGTATACCATCATCTATATCAACAATTTCTACTCCTTCGTTTTTCTCTATTTCTTCTCTTTTATTACCAACATTCTACTTACTTTATTACCTTTATCATTCTCTATTTTTTTGTTTATTTTGTTCTGTATCATTATCATTATTTTCATTCCTTCTTATTGTTATTTCTTTTCATTTTCGTTTTTGTTTTTTTTATTTATTATAATAAGTTATCCCACTCCCTTCTTCGTTCATTATTGTTTTTGCTTTTTCTTGTTTTGTTATATATATAATTGCTCTGTTCCCTCATTAATCATCATTATGTAATGAAAATATTTTTGTTATAATCAGCAGTTTGAGTGTAAAGTATTTGATTCTACAATTAACACGATTATCATAATTAAAATCTCAATGGAAAGTAAATAATTTCTCTTACAAATATTATTTATTCAAAAATATTATTTACATTAAGTATATTATCCACAAGAGCCCAGATCTTTGTTCAAAACTCATAATAATTACATGATAATTCAAAAATGAACATTTGCATAACCATTAAATAAACAGAAATCATAAATTTATAAAATGAAATATGATAAATAACACAAATTTTCTACTTTCAGAAAGTAAGGACAATAATATCAATAAAAAATATATTATATGTACAAACATAAAACAAAAAATATATGTATGAATACATAAATAATATATGTGTATGTATATGTATGTATATATGAATTTATGTAGCTATGCGTATATATGTGTATGTGCATGTATATGTATACATATGTATACGTATACATATTTATATACATACATATTTTATATATATATATATATATATATATATATGTATGTATATAAATTGGGTTAAAATTCTGCTACAAAAAATGAAATCCTCTAATAATGTAATTTCCAAATACTATATCATCCATTCATTCACTTTTCTTTATCTGTTTCTGTTTTTGGCTTATTTTCAAAATAATAATGATTACATTTCCTAAGTATGCAGATATAACATTCATATTAATAATGAATAAATTAGTGGTATTAACTCAATAAAACAAATAAATAAAACATTATTAAAATGTCAATTATATCAGTGAGATCATTTTCTTCAATTTGAGACTTAATTTTGAGCAGAAGAAATAAAAAGGTTAAGAAAGAAGAAGGAAAAGAGAGAAGGAGAAAAGAAATAGAGAATAAAAGACAAAAAAAAAGGAAGAAAAAGATTAAGAAGAATTGAAGACAAAGAGAAGGGAAAAGGAAAAGAGAACACGGAAGGAAAAGAGATATTTAACGTTTCAATAATGAGAATTTTAGAAAAGCATGAAAGAAGATTTACATATGATGCCTAGCTAAAAACATGGCAGGGGATGGAAGGGGGGCGGGGGTCACTATGAGGTCACAGCCTTGGTAGACATAACGTAAAAGCTGTTTTCGCATTTCCTCGTTTCTCATCGTTATTGGCTCTGCTCTTTGCTTCTCCCTTTCTTTATCTGATTCTCTTTGGTTCTCAATTTCTATTTGAATATCTCTTTCTTCTTCCGTTCTTCTCTGACTCTCTTTTTCTGCTTCTACTATATCTGTATGAATCTGTCTTTGGTTTTCTCCTGATATTTGGTCAACTTGTTCTTCTCTCCTTCGCTTTTCTCTTCTCTCTCTTTCTTCTTCTTCTTCTTCTTCTTCTCTTTGTCGTTTTTCTCTTCTCTCTCTCTCATCTCTCTGCCTTCTTTCTTCTGCCTTTTCCTCTTCTCTTCTTTGCATCTCTGTTAATTCTCTTTCTATTTCTTCCATATCCAACATCCTTCCTTCTTCTTCTTTGTCTTCTTTCTCAATGTCCTCCTCCTCATCACTGTCTTCAGTAAGAGTAATTTTATAACCTACATTCCTTAAGGAAGATGCAAGATCGGAAGCTGAAGACAAAGAAAAAACAGGAAAAGAGGAAGACGATGAATAACTTTCACTCTCTTCTTGATCCTTTTCCTCTGTTTCCTCTTCTTCCTTCTCATCCAACTCCTCCTCTCCTTCCTCCTTCTCGTCCTCTTCCTCCTTGTCAGTATTTAGTGTCTCCACAATCCTTTGCAATTCATCATGTGCACGGGGGAGAGCTAGGTGTTCAAGCAGACCTCTCACTATAGGGTCATCCCATGAGAGGTGCTCAACATGAACCAGAAACCTGAGGATAGAATTCAGACACATAAGACTATGTTGGTAGTATTACTATACCAAGTTTTGCAGTACATTTAGATGTGAATTAATAAATTCATAAATAAATAGTTATTCATGGACTCTGTATTCTAAGAAGATAATAATATGAAAGCTTGACATTGACTGTTATGATACCTATATATTTTTAATTTGGCCTGAAGAACAAAAATAACAATAACAATAAATTGTACTGTAAAAACAACAATACAGAGTAGTAGAAGTAAAAAATGGAAATAAAAGGAGGAGAAGGAGAACCCAGAATATAATAAGAATAAGTATCAGGGAAGGAGGAAGACATAATACAAACAGTAACAACAGTAAAATCAGCACTACACTCCCTTACCTTACTGCTTCTCTAAGACAGTGCCTATATCCAGCCTGAACAGTTGGATCCGTCTCATCAAAGGTGTCGTCATTCTGGGAATCATGAGTATTGTGGACGTGGGTAGGCCTCTCGTTTACAATGTTGCGCTGGGTACTGTTGTGGATATCACCATATACGTTCCCCCGATTATTACTGGAGGCTATCCCGTAGATATCATTACCATGGACATTTCTGTGGCTGTTCTCAGGCAAAGGCCATGTCCACCCATCTTCTGGAGGGGGGGTTAGAGGCCCAGGAGGGAGCATGGTTGTGTGGGGGGAGGGGGTGCGGTGACTAGAAGGACCTAATGGGACAGGCATTCTGAAATGACGATAATAATTGATAATAGTAATTAATAATGAGAAATAATAACATAGAATTTACGAAAATTATATTAATGCAAATGATAATTAGCACTGATAATGGCAATTGTAATCATATCTAATTATAAACATTTTGGATAATTGATAATTAAAATAATTATTATCATTGACAAATAGTAATAAGAAACAAGATTAACTGATTGATAAAATAGAACAGATTAATGACAGGAGGAAGAGGAAAACACAATAACAATAACTATTAAGAAAAAAGGTTGAAAAAAAGCTGGGAAAATGATAATGATAATAATATTAAAGATAAAAAAAAAATAATGAATAATAAATAACAATAATAATAATAGAAATCATAATGAATAATTG
>NC_061850.1:2882298-2894798 GCF_019202785.1 Penaeus chinensis | reverse complement strand
ATCCAGTATCACACCAGCCACACCTGGGGTATCTGTGGGCAGAGCAACTACCCCATTGATTTTCTAGGAATACCAACAAAATCAATTCAATAGGTTAAGCAATTCCATTGTCTTGGGGTCCTACTCTCTTCACTTGATCATTTCCGTCCATTTCCTTTATAATATCCAGAGATATAACCGACCTCCCTGGTCACAAATCCTGTAATAAATCGTAAAAGAGGATCATTATCATTATTAGTGTTTTAATTACCATTATTACGGGTATTAGTATTAGTATTACAATGATGATGGTTGTTATTACTATTAATTTCATAATTACCATTATCACCCTCATTATTATAATTATCATCATTGAGAAGTGCTCTGGCTGACTCCGCCCACTTGGGTGTCATATTATTCTCGACACTGGGTCGTGGCCGATGGGGTGACCTGGAGACAGAGTCGGGTACGCGGAAGTGAGAAAAGAAACAGCGGATGTCGCTACAGCTGACGTCAGGTCAGAGGAACGTGCTCACAAGAGGGGATAGCCTAGACAGTCTAATTTCTTCCATTTAAAAAAAGGCTCTAAACTTTGGTAACAAAGTCTAAAGTCAGAGTGTGTAGTTAGATTTTGCATGGTAGATCCCAGGCTATAGGACCGTAGAATACGTTCGGGTTATATCAGTAATCTTCAGCTTGTAAATAACCAGGGATTTCCAGGCACCATGCTGATATCAGGTTACCGTCATGATATACAGCATACAGTTGCCGTGTCTATCAAGGTACCTCCGCTGCTGCTCGTTCTGAAATATCCAAGGCCTCACGAAGTTTGCATCTAGCCACTTGGAAAGTTATCTAGGTATACAGTCAACTAATAGATATACTGGCTCATGGGTAAACGTACTTAGGGGTAAAGAGCGGTTCCTTTCCCAAAGCTGATCAACTGGTTTTGAAAGAGCGGCTTTCAAACTACGATATATCCATTCGATAAGACCGCTTGCCTGTGTATGGAAGGTCGTGGTAAAACGTGCACGGACACTCAGTTCTTGACAGATACTGCGGAAAAGTTGATTATTATATTCCTGGCCACTAACAACTTAAAATAATAATAGAGAACTAATTGATTATAAAATTATCGAAGAGATTCGATACAGTAGTCTCAACCTCCTTACTGGGAAGTGATATGTGCTAAACAAAATGCTAGTTTGTGTACTGAGACATCGTCATTCAGACTAAATCTCTGAAAACCCATCATTCTAACAGTCCTTAGAGTGCACAGTTTTAAATTGCAAATGAACACGTTAATCGGTGCTCTTCCTTTTTCGATGCATTTTGTTAATAAATAACTTCTTCAAACGCCTTTGGGAAGTAGAGACCACAGAATGTATTAAAATTAGATTTCAAGGAGCGCCGCATTAGTTGACGAGTTGCCAGCCTTTCATTGCATTACAGAGGGTCTTGTTCCATACCTCTCTGAGGTGCTGCAGTAGCACCGTTCTTTTCTCTGTC
Organism: Penaeus chinensis; assembly: GCF_019202785.1. Lineage (NCBI taxonomy): Eukaryota > Metazoa > Arthropoda > Malacostraca > Decapoda > Penaeidae > Penaeus > Penaeus chinensis. The sequence goes on along the minus strand of NC_061850.1, from coordinate 2,893,310 downwards.
TGACTCATTGGATTTGGATCCTGAGAAGAAAGGGGAAGCAGGAGCAACACCTCGGGAAAGTATTCAGGAACGGCTTGCATTTATCTATAAAGTCATGATTCACTAATTATGCATTCCAACGACTCACCCATGGCTCTTGCGCCTCTTTGAAAATACAAACATAACAGGGCAGTGTCCAGCCACCATAAAACCAAGTATCCCAAACTCGGTAACAGTACACCCAGAAGCACGGATCTTTCGTCTGAAAGAGGCGTAAAGTGTAAAAATTCACCTTCACCATCAATCTGCATAAGTCGAATAACAAATAACAAATAACTACCTGTGATGTATCTTTGCGTAGCTCAAGGATTATACGAGTAAATATTTAATTCGTCGGGAGCAGACTGTCAACCAGGTTCTACACACAAGCTTCGTCGGAGAAAGTGCATTCTATTATAGCAAGGACAAAGCTCCTGAAGAAAAAAATAATTACCAATAAGAAAACAGCCAATTCCCCTTCAGTTCGTTGGAGCTTCTTTTTGGTGGACTTAACTTTCGGAACCCCACGAATCTGAAATTACTATGAGCAAATTTAACTCAAGAAGATCCAGAAATAATGGAAAAGATGAATGAAGGCACTGCCAAAATATAGTCGGGGGGGGGGGGGGGGGGGGGGGCGCTGGCCACCAAGCTCCCTTAAAAGCCTCCAAACGTGTGTGTGTGTGAGTGAGTGTGTGTGTGTGTGTGTGTGTGTGTGTGTGTGTGTGTGTGTGTGTGTGTGTGTGTGTGTGTGTGTGTGTGTGTGTGTGTGTGCGTGTGTGTGTGTGCGTGTGTGTGTGTGTGTGCCTGTGTGCTTGTGTGTGTGTGTGTGTGTGTGTGTGTGTGTGTGTGTGTGTGTATGTGTGTGTGTGTGTGTGTGTGTACCTGTGTGCTTGTGTGTGTGTGTGTGTGTGTGTGTGTGTGTGTGTGTGTGTGTGTGTGTGCGTGCGTGCGTGCGTGTGTGTGCGTGTGTGTGTGTGTGTCTGTGTGTGTTTGTGTGTTGTTTTGTTTTTGTTTTTGCTTTGTTTTGGGGCGTATCTTGTGTTTATAATCCCCTGCTACATTCACAAACGACCAAAATATCAAATTCACCTTATTAACCCCCCAATAAATTATATCACTAACTAATAAATCCTATGACATTATGCTATTCATGCTTTTCACAATACATTTCTATTATCTCTTCAAATAACTTTGATTTGTATTATTAGAAGAAATAAATCCGCAACAACAAATGCAGGGTTTGTTTACAGGCGGAGTCGTCAAGATCAAAGCCGTGGTTTTTTTAAGGTTGTGATTAAATAACCTAAGCTACTGACACGACAGGTAAATTTGAATACTTATTACATTTTTCCTTGTATTTTTTTGTCCACAATACAGCTTATTCGTCTTAACGTGCTGTTGTATGTTGAACTCGGGTTTTTTTAATGGTCAAAGTCCGTGCCTTTGGTTGGGGCAAGTGTTATTTTAGTTAGTAATTGGTATCTATATAGTTTCTACTTATACTTTCCTTCATTTCTACTGTGATTGTTACATGTGCTTTAGCTGGTAATGTGGTATTTGCGTGTTGTTACATATTTTATTTTATTCTCGTTATTGTGTCTGATTTCACTTTGTCTTTTTTACGTTTTCTAGTTTTATAATCAGTATTGTACCCAAAGCCAGTGTCTTAAGTATAATTAATATCACTGTTTTTGTTACTTTATGTAGTTTAAAGTCGATTGTGATTTTGCATATGTATACGGCTTAATTTCAAGTGAAGTGTAGGTTACAAAAGATCTTAGGTAGACCATACAGTTATGTAAAAAGTGAACACATTTGACAGTGACACAAAAGCAATAAAAGCATATGCAACTTATTTTGAAAATGGTTAGTCCTTTTCACAGACAGACCCAATATCAAAGGCATTTAATAAACCCTGTTTTGTAGAGCCGCACCTTGATCTTACATTATCTGACATTTGCACAAGCTCTTGTGTATCTGCACTAGCTTATGTGCCACTTATACATCTGTACCCATGGCCCACTGGAATGTTTGCATATTTTAACATTTCTCACATGCTTCCATATTTCATGCAATTCTTAAATATTATATAAAGTTACAATGAGAAATTTCATATCTTTCAACATACAGAGACAGATACCACATGGTCCTGTATGATTTTCTTATTATCAGGTTATTAAGGTTATTATTAGCAAAATCAGAACAGAATGCACAGTTCTTAAAATTCTTCAGTGTCATCTGCATTATCAGATTCAAGCAATCGGTTATAGCTTAGATATTTCTAAAATATTTAGTTTCGCAACAGCATATACTTTTTGGTTTTGAGTTAAGAATGAGTTTAAAGTATACAACTTTGGCATTAATGCTAAAAGTAGGAAAATTACTTGGTACTGCTTTTTATTTTTATATATATATATATGTTCACATTTTATTTGTAATATTACCACTAGTATAAAGTTTTATGACAAGTCAATCAGGTACTACAAGTTCTTTCCAAACAAGATCACTACATAATTGTCAGTTATGATAATTTGATCAAGTAAATTATGAACAACAGTTATGGTTCTGTCACTTAACTAGCTCACAGATGTTGCTTTTATTGTCTTAGATATTGTGTGTATTACTGAATCTTTGTTTGTTTTTCTTACAGAAAAATAAATACACTGTGGGTTGATGCAGACATCCTTAATGGCTAGTGACAAGTCATGAAGATCCTCAGCCTACAAAACATCTCCAAAGCTTTCATTTCTCACATGTTGAAGAATGTGGAAAGATGCTCAGATGTGTCTGCAGCGTACAAGTATCTGCTTCCAGTGGCACCACATCTCGCAGAAATTGCCTACATGTGCCAATACTACAAGTCACCCAAACTAACAGAGTTATTTTTACCTATTCTAGTGGCCAAAGGGAAGTTGTTTATCAATGCTATAAACATAAAAGAGATATTGAGTTACTGGAATGAGAGTGAGTGCAAAACTAACGTTGCTTCCATAACGCACCTCAAAGTGGGGGATATTGAGGGGAGGCAGTACTTCAACTTCCTCCCTTTTCTTGGACACTTAACTAGGTTGCAGTACTTAGAAATTGGTTCTTTTGTGGATGATGACCTTTTGGTAGTGTTGGGTATCAATTGCCCCCAATTACTTGTAATAGATGCTCGGGAAGATACGGCAAATGCAGTGACTGATGTTGGGCTTTCTTATTTGGCTCTCTGTACAAAATTAAGGCGTGTACTCTTTTCGGTTTTCGCAGATGAATATGACTGTACAGTTGATCAGCTTGGATTTTCAGGGAAGGGAATCGCACTCTTATTACTCTCTCTACCAGACCTGGAGCATGTACAGTGCTCTGAATATTTATTGAGGGATGCTCTTCGTTTTATTTACCAATCTAGTTATCACAATAGAACTCTCCCTGTACGATGCATGTTCATTGATCATCCAGAAGTTAATGTGCGTACTTTACAGATTGTGCCAATTCTATGTCCAAAACTGGAAGTCATATCTCTCTTGGCAGAAAATAACAATGAAAAACTTATTGGAAAATCATTAAGAGCACTTTCAAAGTTAAAGATATTGGTCCTAAGTTTAGGGAGTGGATGCAAATTTGATTTGCTAAATTTTGCAAGCTATGGACCACAGCTTGTTTATTTACAAGTAACAACCCATCTACTGGACAGTCAGGATGTCTTGCTCCTGAGCCATACCTGTGTCCAGTTAAAGACATTAGTATTGAAAATGTTTAGCTTTGGGTTTGATGGTGTAGGTGCAACCAACCTTGAAAATTCACTCTTCCCAAGAGTTGAGAAATTGGAGCTGCACCAAAATATTTCTGTCAGGTTGTTTAAGTTCCTGAACAGCAACATGGAAAACTTGCGTGAAGTATACTTTACCTGGGCCACCATCCATGACCTGGAAGATGCCTTGACTGTAGTAGCGCAATCTGGAGGATGGAAAAATGTTGAACTTTTAGTCCTCCCAATCTTGAGTCAAATATCTCTGCCTGTTGCTCAGATGATAGCAGCAGCTCTCCCAAATCTAAAATGCCTTGGGATTACTGTCCACGAAAGTGAAGAAAATGACTTAAATAATTATATACACAGGTACCTGCCTCTAGTTTCTCGTGCCGACCAAGAGTCAGTGCCATCGCCCAGTACCTCAGGAATATTCTCACAGAACTCTTGGAGTGATGAAATTCAGATTGATCAGATTTACCTTTAAAAATGGGAGCATTGTTATAAGAAGAATTGTGATATACCTTATTTCACACCCTCTTTAGGAAGAACAAGTGAATGAAAGGGATAATTTATAATAGTCAAGATTAGGTAATCAAACAACCAGTGCCAAGCAGAGCATCTGTCATCTGTCATATTTTATAAGAACTGTGGCTTTATATATATTTATGTAGTGTTGGTAGTGCTATAAAAATGTAATTAAACTGCAGAATACATTCTGTAACTTCATACCTCAGACAGCATGAAGAATGGAAATGATAAAAGTATATGAATAGGTGATGTATGAAAATAATGATATTAAAGTAACTGCTGCATACAGAGCATGTTCATGTTAATATATTATTGTGTACAAGAAGTTTAGTAATGTAATACAGCATAAAGAAATGCTGATTGTTATTTATTTAATTTTATGTACTCTGTATTTGATTAATCTGTTATAGGCAAGTTTGGATGTAGACTAATGTTAATATATAAATGTACATAGATAATTTATTGTTACAGTTCTTATGATTTGTGTGCATTTATGAGCATATATTTCAATCGTATTTTAATAATTACTTTTTATCTGTATAATTTTATATTCTCTTTGTATGAAAATATACAAGTAATTTGTATCCTCGCTTTGTGTTTAGATCTCATTATATATACATATTATATTGTCTTTATAACATAAACTTTTAAAAGTGACCCAGTCTTGAATTATATATTAAATGTATTGTGGTGTATTAATACACACTAACCAAGTATTTGATCTGTAATTATCAGAGGAGACTTACACAGTTATTCAGTTTATTATACAAATACACATACAGACGTATTGCAAGAATTTATGTCTATATACATACACAAGTACAATTACACATGCACATACATATACACATACACCTTCATATACATACATACACACATTTACACAAATACTAAATCTCTGCTATGAGATTATGATGGTGACAGAAGACAAAGCAAATGCCAGTATATTAAAGTGTATTCTTAATCCTTTAAGTGCTACAGTCAAATTTCAGAGTGGTTGGTGCTATGAGACTTTTCTCTGCAAAAGAAATGGAAATTGCTCTTTAGTCATTGTGTAAAGTCAAGTAATTTACTGGTGCCAAGCAAAACTTAATATGGACATATCATTGTAGCACTCAAAGGCTTTTAAAGGGATCACCTGTTTACAACTTACCCTGTACGCACATTTTTGTCTTTTCTTTCTTACTTTTTTACTTGTGTAGATTTCATTGAAATTGATACATGTATTTATTTACTTGTGAAATATTTCTAAGCTTTTATACAATGATAAAAATTACTTCCCTTTGTCATATACACTATTGTAGTCAATGTAAAGTAATGGATTCTATTATCCAGATGATGGTTCTTGGGTCTGATATTCAGTATGGCAAAAATTATGAGATGTAATGTACACACATACTTAACATACAGTACACTGATGTGTGTAGGTTTATGTGTAACTCTTGTATTACATCATCCCAAAAGTCTGCTGCATAGCTTTATTTAGTAGTCCTTAACCTATATAATTGCTTAAAAATTCTTGAAAATCAATATTTTCAGCTGATATTTGTCGAGACTGTAGTATCCTCCAAATGATTTTCTTTAATCCTTTGAATCTACACTCACATGCCCAAGTTTCCATAATCTGCCCCATGAAAACATTCTCCTTTTTGACAAGGTGCAGATATTTCACTATTTCAACATTTCCATATAATCTATGGTATTATTACTCACATCTTTTATTTTGCACGGATTCATTTACGTAACCAATTTAGTGTTCACCCGAGGTAATTGCTCATTGTAAAATCTAAGCATACTCCTGTTAAAAGTACATGCTGCATAACATTTTATAATCAGAATCCAAAAATTATAATCATAGGCTTGTCATGTTTTTATTATAGTGTCATTACAGCTCACTTATCTGCCTCCCAAATGCATATTTATTTTCAGATTTGTGATTTCAAACCATTAAAGTTTACAATAATGATATACTTCCTCCAGTACTTTCTCATTCCAGAGTTATGGAATTACCCCAGAAAATATGTATGGGGAAGTCACAGCCCCAACTGTTGAGAAATTATGAATAAATATATATACATATGAATATATGTATATATATTTTATATATATGTGTGTGTTTGTGTTTTATATATATATATATATATATATATATATATAAATATATATAAATATATATAAAACATATGTATATAATATATATATATATATATATATATATATATATATATAAAACATATGTATATAATATATATATATTTATATATATATAAAACATATGTATATGATATATATAATATATATATATATATATATATATATATATAAAACATATGTATATAATATATATATATTATTTTATATATATGTATATATATTTATATATATATAAAACATATGTATATAATATATATATATATATATTATACATATGTTTTATATATATATATATTTATATATATATATATATATATATATATATATATATATATTTCAAACCCACACACATATACATAAAAAAAAAAAAAAAAAAATATATATATATATATATATATATATATATATATGCATATATATATATATATATATAATACACACACACACACACACACACACACACATACATACACATTATATATATATATATATATATATATATATTATATATATTATATATACACATGTTTTATATATATATATATATATATTATATACTTATGTTATATATATAATATATATATATATATAAATATAAATATAACATATGTGTATATATAATATGTGTGTGTGTGTGTGTGTGTGTGTGTGTGTGTGTGTGTGTGTGTGTGTGTGTGTGTGTGTGTGTGTGTGTGTGTGTGTGCATGTGCATGTGCATGTGTACGTGCGTGTGTGTTTTATTACATTTGGTGATATTTCCTTCTGCTCTGACCTTGGTTGAAATGTCTTGTCCTCTCATATATTTTTTTTATCAGGATACCGCGTCTCGTTCTCGATGTTACATTTGAGCATTTTTCGACGTATATAGCAAAATACAAATTAAACAATAAAAATGTGTATAAACATTATTGAACTGAACGAGTTTTTAGAATTCCTGAAATGAAAGAGTTCGGAAAGCAGCTTAAACCAATGGTTTAATTTTAGGTTCGAACCCTCAAACCACAGGCGAATGTTTTGAGTTTAGTTGTGACTATGGCACTGTGAAGTACCGGTTCATTATACGCCTCTCCTACACAGCTGGTGGGACTGATTTGATTTGAAATGCAAAATTTGGAGGAAAAAGGAAAATAGTTGCCCTTATAATGGTTTTCTTCGTGATGTTTTATTCCTCTACATATCTTTTCATCAGTGTTGTTAATAATAATCAGTGTAGCAATATAATTCATATATTTTAATGGCTACTAAGCAAACAGCAAGAAAAATAATCACCTACTAAAGCGTTTTTATTTGACCAACCACATGCAGACAATCGTGCACACACACTCATGCATGCACACGCTCATGAGGCATGAGCACACACACACGCACACGCGCACACGCACACGCGCGCACACACACACACACACACACACACACACACACACACACACACACACACACACACACACACACACACACACGCGCGCGAGCGCGCAGAGGTCTGATGATGCCCGGGACAACTCCTTGATTGTATACCTCAAAAACTCAAGTCTAAGGCCTAGTACTGAGAAATATGAGAAAGGGAGATGTTTTTAATAAGTAAACACAGAGGAGGGATCACCCCTGCCTTGGACCTCAGCCCTCGCCTTAACTAATTTTGCAATGGTCTTTTCTTCTCCTCTTTTCCTTTTCCTTCTCTCCATTGCCCCATTCTTCTGTCTACTTATCGATAACTGATTTATACTTTTTCTTTCTTTTTTATTATAGTGCTATATGGAATTTGATGCCTAGCTCATATAATTGTTTCAGTCATTAACCCTAGGAGATTTTTTTGCATTCGCGATCACCTTCTGAAACTTCCGACACATCCGGAATTTTTCGAACTACATATTATGCTAAGATAAAAAAATACACACACACACACACACACACACACACACACACACACACACACACACACACACACACACACACACACACACACACACACACACACACACACAGACAGACACATATATGTATAATTATATATGTATATATACATATATATGTATGTATATTTATGAGTTTATATATGTATATATATACATACATACATATATATATATACATACATACATATATATATATATATTATTATTTTTTTTAATACGGTACGCGTTAAGATAGTATTTTCTTGATATGAACTCTCAAACGCCTAGCATATTGGCCTAACATTCCATATTCCTCAAGGCTTCGCGGCCCACCGGTTTGGAACCACTGCTTTAGAATAAGTGAGGTTACTATCCCTGAGAGGACAATTCTTCTAGATAACTGGATAACGTGTGACGAAAGGTTCGTTAGACTTGCAAAATTAGCGTCCTATGATATAGGTTTATGTAAATTCATTTGTTTGCGGGTAATGGGGCAGTCTGTTTATGTTCGCGTGACTGAAAGCCACTGAGACAAGGGAGATTTTTTATAAGATTGTGATTGCTTAGCATGTGTATTTTCAGCATTTGGAAAGTTTTGTAAACGATTATAATGGTTTGTTTTAGGTCAGTATGAATATATTAATACACATTCTATTTGTGAAAAAGTGTTAATACTGATACAATGAAATATGTTAATTTTTCCAGCTTTATTACTTCATCACACTCTTTCAATAAGCACTGCTTTCAGATAAATGCAACACATACCTGCAAAATAGCAAGTAGAGCACTTTGAGAAAAAGATTATTAGAGGCATATTCCCCGCAATGTCTAGTGATTATTTTCAATAAGAGATCATAATTTTGAGTGCACTATTGATGCATTGCACAAGGGAGTTGAATATAGTCAGTGGCATCATGCATATGCTAGGAATTATTGTGGATGAAATTAGAATCAAAATTATGGTATGGTCTTATTTTTAACAGGATTTGGCGCCTTGCCAGACAGTGGGTTCTGTTAATAATTTGAAAACTAAGACATTCAGTTCCATAAAATGGCCTAGGAATTGACCAAATATAGATAATATAGAGAATGTAAGGATCCTACTGAAGAAAGCGGTTAAGTATGAATTATAACACAGGAACAGGCTAAATAAAGTAAGTCTGAGAGAGGTTGCCAAGTTGTATCATAGCCGCTTTAACAAATCAGTTATAGAAGGGATGAGTTATATTCAAGTTGTATTCTTTTACAAGTATGTGGCAGCGTCATATATGGAAAAATATATATAGTATAATTAATTTGACCTTGGGTGGAATCTATTTTTTTTATTCATCCTAAATGTTTTGTATACAGATTTGTCTTCTTCATATTTTCGATTCTTTAAACATTTTATGCAGAACATCTACAAATGAAACTGGTTTGCGTACAGAGGTTGGGATTTTATACATTGACTAGTTACTGTTAAATTTATTGATAAACCAAAAAGACTTTAACACGTCTTACAGAGAAATCCCTTTTATTTAGAATGGGTGAGATTTATGAACATGAAATAGGCATGCAGAGGGCTTTGTAAATAAAATTTGAACATAATGCGTGTTTCAACATTCGGCGAAATGGTGAGAATGACCATTTCTTTAGTATGCAGTTTTAACAGCAAAACTGCTAATATTATTACTACTAATGATGACAGTGATGCAAATGATGATGTTCTTGAGGACAATGATAATAGGAATAATAAAGACAATAATAAAAACAACACTAATGCTGCTGATGATAATAATGATATCAATAATAATAATGAATAATATTATTATAGCAGGATTAATAATGATGATAACAAAGTAATACTAATAGCATGATATTACTTATGATAGTAAGAATAATGCTAAAAATGACAAAATTCTTTATATTGGGAACCCCTTGACCACGACCGCTATTCGTGACGTTACTGGCAGTCCATGGAGTTCTTCGGCTTCTCGTCCACCACCAGCTGGAAGATGTCGGGCCGAGCGTAGTGGCCAACGACGTCCATGTCGTAGCGAGCTCGAATGATGTCATCCAGGTCGATCTCGGCTTTTAGGAGCGCCTCCTTGTCGTACACAGGGCCGGCCAACGGCTCTCCCATAGGCGAGTAAATGACGGACCCCCCTCGGATTATAGGCCTACCCTCCGGCAGCCCCAAAGCTGCACTCATCTCTGCCGTGGGGGGAGGCTGGTACTGGCATGCGCTCACCAGGAACGTGCGTCCTTCGTAGGATATGTGCTTCATGCTCGTTTGCCAGATGTCCCTTTCGTCCACCGTGGGCGCGCACCAGATCTGAATGCCTTTGGCGTACATGGCGTAGCGCAGGAGGGGCATGTAGTTCTCCCAGCATATGGCAGCTCCGGCCAGCCCGGCGGGTGTCTTGACGAGGGGCAAAGTGGAGCCGTCGCCGCGGCCCCAGATCAACCGCTCGCTGGCCGTCGGAAGCACTTTCCGGTGCTTCGCGACGACCTCGCCCTGGTCCGAGATGAAGAGGGCGGTGCAGTACAGCGTGGAGCCGCCCCGTTCGACGACGCCCACGACGATGAAGGTCTTCGCTCTCCTCGCCAGCTTGCAGAGAGAGTCCACTTCGGGGCCCGAGATGTCCACCGCCTGCTTCCAGTACCTGAGGAATTCGTCTCTGCCCTCAGGCGTCCTGAAG
>NC_061850.1:2867298-2874798 GCF_019202785.1 Penaeus chinensis | reverse complement strand
ATACAGAACCAATAAAAGTTAAACTAAAGTTCAACAATACTGGAATTGGGCATGATATTGCAGAGGAGTTCAAATTCCACTGGTGGGACCATGTGTTCAACAAAGCTGCTAAGAATATGTCAGTTGATGAAAAGGTAAATTTAAACATGCAATTGCAGTGAATATTGAAGTGGTTGTAGTGTTATCTCGGTGACAAAGTATTAACTTGTTTGCCAATGTATAAGGTACACCCTTGCTTTTAAAGGACATTTTTATTTGTTTAGTTATTTGTTAATTAACTTATTAATGTATTTCAATTCATCATACATGTTTTTTTTTTCTTTCTTTCTTTTCTTTTCTTTTCTTTTGTCAAAAGATGGTAGGAAATGTAAGTAATTTTTTTCATTAAAAGTTAGTAATAAGAAGCAAATCATAAATCTGTAAAGCTGATGGAACTTAACATGGAAATAAATTATCTGTCAATATAATTCACTGTGTGTCAATATAATTCACTGTGTGTGTAGGGGGGGGGGGGGTAAAGGAGGGAGATAAAGCAAGAAAAGAGTCTGTGTGAGGGTGGGTGTGAGTACATATCCATTAACTAGTGTGTATATGAGCATTAATGCATGTAAGTGTTTTCATCTGAATGCAGTTATTTATAGGGTTCTTTGTTTTGCTTTAAATAAATAAAAACTTTTTACTTACCAGAATGGGTCAGTGGAGATCATCAGGACAGAAGAACTACAAGTGAGCAAAAAACTAACAGCAAAGATGAATATGTATAATGGCTTTGTTAAGGTAAGATATTTTCTATAACACTTTATAACAGGCTGCTTTATGGAATGGTTTGATTCCAATTATTTTCCTTCATTGAGGGTCATCAAATTTCTGCTTATTGAATTGGAAAAATGGGATTCAAAAGAGGAGTAGGAAAATCTGTCTAACTTATTACTGCGCAGTTACAAGTTGACCACTTTCCATAAACAGCTAATATGCAATAGAAACTTTATATTACTATTCTATGTCAAGAGATATATTTTTAACCCATTGATGCCGGGTGTGTGGACTGACCACTGTAGCTTAGTTATGTGAATTTTGTTTAGACGTAGATGGTTCCACAAGTGCTGAGCTATCAGGGAATCATTTGTTAGTCCATTTGTGCCCTTTTCTGATTTCCCCAATCCCTTTTTTTATCCTGATATTATTTCTATTGCCATTATGCTTTTAATCATGCTGTGAAATACTAATAGCAATAGAAAATAAAGACAGACTTTTTGAAAATCAGGATGGTCTCTGTGAGCATCTTCTATAACCCCAAGTTCGCTCTGAAAATGTGTTGTCCACTTGTACGCTGTTGATTTATCTGGGGCACTCTCTCCAGAAACTTGTCCTAACAAAATAGTGATTTACCCTTTTCTTTCATCTGAGCTTTATCATGAATTTGATATTTGGTCTGACCTCAATTTTGACAAAATTCATGGTATTTAAACTGGTTCTATTTCAATCTACTATCACCACCTTCCTAATTGTCCTTTTGACTGATGCTTAGACAAATTATAACATATCAGTGAGAAAATGTTTTGATGCATAAGACCCCATTTTATGCATTTTCCATAAATTTATTGTGATGTAGCACAGATTTTTTTGTGGAAATCCAAGCACTGAATATAAATGGGGTTGGTGCATTCTCTGTCTCCCTCTCCCTCAGCCCATCTGTGCTTATGTTAATGTCTATCTTGGGTCCTGAAATGTCTTTTCTTAGTATTGTTTTTATTGCTTAGGAATTCAGTGCATAATAGTGTAAATATTTGTCTCTTGCAGGGTGGGACTCTACATAAAACAGAAATATTGAAGGATTCAGACAGTGATGATTCAGATGAATCTGTAGAACGTGACTTGTCCCATAAACTGACAGATGAGGAGTTGTTTAAGCTCTGTGGAGGTCGTACAGCTCACAAGTAAGTTGATATTAAAGGTGATGTGAATGTTTCATCGAGTAAATACAAGAGGTGTTATTAATGTTTCACTGACAGTACAGAGGAGTTAATTTTCTTGCTTTATCAGCATTGTTATACTGTTTTAGTATATCATGCATAGTATTGGTATTTACATTGATAGTTCAAATACATTATTCTTGATAATGAGTTACATTGAACAAATCTTGAATCCTGTGTGTGGCTGTATATTTTTTTTTTTATCCATCTTTTTTTTTTTTTTTTTCCCCCCAAAGTCAATTACATTTATTTTGTTTAACAGAGGAGCACGTCATGGCCTGAGCATGTCAGCCAAACTAGCAAGAGTGCAAGAGCAAGAGCAAAAGCTGATGGAAAAGTGGAAAAGAACAGATGAAGAACCACACCAGACTGCTGCCAGTGAGATGCCAAACAGTCAGGAAGAGAAGAAGAAGAAAAAGAAAAAGAAAAAATCAAAGATGGAGACACAAACAGAAGAATCGCTTCCCACAGAAGAGGTGGAAGTTCCAGTGGAAGATGTATCACTTGTTGCAGTTGGTGAAGGAGCAGAAGGGAAAAAGAAGAAGAAAAAGAGCAAAGACAGAGACCCCTCAGAAAACGACGGGATGAATGAGACGGCAAGTAGCATGCCGGAAGAGGAAGCCGAGGTGACTCACAAAAGCAAAAAGAAGAAGAAAAAACATGATAAAGGTAGACAGAATGAAGAAAGCCCTCCAGTTGCAGATGTCATCACTGACATTCAGGAGAAAAAGAAGCGCAAAAAATCGAAGTGTGTCCAGAGCGATCCTGAAGAGGAACTAAATTTGTATGAGAAAGAAAATATGGAGGCAGATGGGACAGTTCAAAGCTGTGAAGAAGAAATAAAGACAAAGAAAAAGAAGAAAAAGAAACATCATGTAGAATTAAGTGAAGACCAAGAATTAAGTAATAGAGAAGAAAGTAATGAACCAAAAAAAAAGAACAGAAAGAAAGAAAGAAATATACAATAAGAACAAAATATAACTAAAAATTATTGGGCTCCACATTAAAAATGATTTTATTTTAAAAAAATCATTATTAAGTATTGATTGTATTGCAAAGCACAGATTTCATGAATAACATTAACCATTTCTTCCAACCATAATGTATCATTCATTTATCATACATATACAAGCCTCATCATTAGAATAAAATTTAGTTCCACATCAAATTAGAAGTTTTATTGTCAAAGCATAAGTTTACCTGAGTATAGATTTGCTGACATGTTAGTTATGCCTTGAACAGACAGGCACAGGTAAAAAGCTTCAGGTGGATTATAGTTAGTTTGCGTGGTTTAGTGCTTAAATCCTATTCACATGTTTGAACAGTTTGCAAATGCAAGTGAGTAAATTGCTGATTGATGCTTTTTGCTCAGGCTGCAGGCAAATCAGTAAAGTGCCCATGCTGGAGCTTAAAGGCCTGTCCATACATCCGGGCATTATCAGCAAGCACATGGGCAGACAAACCACTTGGTAAACAAGTAGTTTCCTCTGATTTCTCGCCTGTATTGTGGCAAAAATGGTAAAATGTGTTTACAATTAGGATACATGGACAGAAAAAGGGGATGAAGAGAAGGAAAAGGAAAGAAGAAAAAAAACATGCAAAATTAGTAGAGGTGAGCGTTGAGGTCCAAGGCAGGGGTGATTCCTTATACTGGGCCTCAGTCTCAGTCTCCTACCCACCATGACAACAAACAAGGGACTGGACGGGCCCCCATTGTTTCATACTCAACATTTCAAATACTTGTTCAGTGCCCTTAACTCCTTCCTGTATTACTACTCTGCACTGTATTCCATTTGCCATTTTCACTACCACTCTCTCTTAAAGTGCTCTACAATCTTTGACATCAAACATTTTATCCTAATTGTTCTTATTTTTACCCTTTTCACCACATTACCGTTTGCTATGACCTCTTCTGTCCACTGTGCTAGACATAAAAAGGGGATGAAGAAAAGGATTTATATATTCATTGAAAATTTTCTGCCTTGTCAAGATGCAAGGTCATTAGCGGCATATTCAAAATATAGTGATAGCGTGAGGCTTGGAAAGGAAGTGCTATATGACAAAAGGTTATATGGCACTATGATTAAGTTGAGTAGTGAAAAGGGTTAGGAATGAGTTAATGATTATTGTAAAGTTACATGTTGAACAGTACTAGAGGGTAATATGGTAGGGAAAATGGTAGGGAGGGAAAGAAGTAAGGGAATAGAGAACGTTATGATAAAGTATTGTGGCTTAACGATTAGGATAAGGAGACAAAACATAGGGATGGAGAAAAGGAAATGAGGACAAGAAAAGACCATGCAAAATCAGTAGAGGCAAGGGCAGAGGACCAAGGAAGGGGTGATCCCCTACACAGCCTCAGTCCCTGTATCCTAAGCCACCCCACAGCAAGAAGCAAGGAATTGGGGGGGAGAAGAGAAAGAAAAGGAAAGAAGAAAAGACCATGCAAGATCAGTGGAGATGAGGGCTGAGGTCTAAGGCAGTGGTGATCCCTTACATTGGGCCTGTGTCTCAGTCTCCTAGCCCCCCCCCCCCCCCCACACACACACAACTCCATATCTACTTGCTCAATGCCCGTAACTCCTTCCAGTATTACAAATCCCTACTGTACTCCATTAGCTCCCATTTTCACTACCATACTCCTAAACCACACTACAACCTTTAACATTACATTTTATCATAATTGTTCTCATATTTACTCTTTTCACCACATTACTTAACAGTGCTTTGACACCTTTGTCTAGTACATGGGTTTGTTTACCCTCATACCCTATCATGCACCTTCCTTTGCTTTGGCCTGGCTTTATTTAAATTTTTTGGTCACACTAACATGCAAGGTCATCAGCAGCTTGTTCAAAATATAGCAATACTTCATCTTAATCATTAACCAATTCCTAACCCTTTTTGTTACTATACTTTACCATAGTGCTATACAACCTTGATGTCCAGCATTTACTTGTTTTAACTATCAATCTTTAACCATTAAAACACACCAATAGGGTAGGGCTTTTTTTTTTTTTTTTTTTTTTTTTTTTTGGGGGGGGGGGGGGGGGTGTCACAAGTCAAGGTTTGTGGATATCGAGAATGGTCAATGGTCAAAATACATGTGCCAGCCAGAGGTCACACAGCATTACAAGTATTGTGGCAAAGAGGGTAAAAAGGAAAAGGAAACTAAGACCATACAAAATTAGTTTAGATGTCCATACAGCAGAAGTCTAACAGTGAGGCTCATCACTTCCTAAGCCCACCCCCACCCCATCCCACAGCAACAATGAGCAAAGGATGTGGGGGGGGGGGGGGACATCTGGCTTTAATTTAAGGTAACGGACATGATTTTATAGTAGGCAGTTTCTTGAGCGGAGCTTTACACAACCTTTCCTCCTTTTCTAAAAAGCAGGATATTGCCAGACTACACAAATTAGTTTGCCAACAAGTGACCTAATTTACTTGTGCACACTTAACAGGCCCAGAAGCCCTATCCACATAGTATGTGCAGTGCCCATTTAGTCAGCATAGCAGATCTTTAAGGGCAGTGGGAAGGAGTGCTAACAAGCAGGAAGCTCCAGGCTTGGATTTGTTAACAAGTGGGGGGGGGGGGGGGTGTTACTATATCTTCCAATGACCCCAGCCACCCAGATGTGCGGAGTATCAGGCATTCAAGGCACTAACTTGCGACGGTAGGACAGTTTACTATCAGAAAGTGCCACTACCCCTTTGGCTTTCCTGGTTTCTAATTATACCATGCCCACCTTGGATGGGGACCTCCCACATACAGGCGTGATTGGTGGGCACAATGGGGATTAAAAGATATCACAAGCAATGAAATCACTAAAAAGTCAGCTTGTCATTTATTATTCCTCCTTATTCCTCTTAATAAGAACTGATCTTTCAGTACCAGTCTACATACAAAATTTAGTATTTAGCTTTAAAGTAACCAGCATCAGAAGAGTATGCAAGGCTTCACTGTAATATTTTCCATACAAAATTTAAATCCTGTTTACGTAAAGTCTCAGGCCAACATTTTGTATATGCACTATTACTTTAGGAGAGACTCCTACTCCTATCATTTATTAATTTTGGAAGACTATGGGTCTTCTGGTAACCCCAATGAGACTTTCCTATCCACAGAAATTCAGAACCACAGGAAATGTTCAAAGGTTTATGAAAGTGGGTGAAAGTTATCAATAGCTTTATTTTTTCAAATCACATTTTGAAGTCTTGTTCAGCAAAGCTCAAGGGGATCCCTCCAACATCTGTAGATAGATAAAAGAGAAGGTTAATATTTTCATAATCTTATGGCATTTAATTTATCCAATGCTCAAAGCTTCGAACAATGACTATTTTTAAAGTTTGTTGGGAAATTACTAGTTGCATCCAGTCACAAGACTGGTAACTAAGAACCTCTACTTTATTCTATGCACGAGAAACGCCTAGCTTGCCAAAGGGGACAAACTGGAGCTGGTGTGCAAAATGGTAAACCATGTAAATTAACTACATGGGTTTGGTCAGGTAATTTTAGCCAAGGGGATATTAAAGTATATCCTGTATACACCAAGTATTAAAAAATTGGTTGGAGTATTTTTAACCTTTTAACCCTAGGTTACTTCCCACCCATCACTATGCACACCTAATACAAGTAATGTTCATACAGTTTCAACTTACCTCATGCAGCTTTGAGCATTCTCCTTTCCATGAACTATTCACTTCAGGCCCACTAAAAGTATGGCAGTCCTTTCCTTCTAGCCTGAAATGAAGACATTAAATTTCAATTACAAACTAATAGCTTAAGTATTTTCCAGCTACAGCATTGTGGTGTAAATATTGAAAAGGTTTCGTGCAGTCCTAGGCAGAATTCCTAGTCCACATAGCGACCATTCTTTTAATCTCTGCACTATAGATCTCCGCTCATTGCCATAAGGACAAGTTGGAGCAGGGGTGCAGTGTGAAGCAAACTTAGTAATGTGATAAAATTAATGCAAATCTTTAAAACCAAAATCAAAAATGTGTTGCATGGTAATTAACACATGAACGGTTTGGCTTTCCATTATAAAAACTGACCTGCCATATGGCACCGAATGGGGAAATGAAATGAGGGGGGAACTTGGTAATGCATTCTACCGATAACCACTTGATAGCAATCCACTAATGGCAGAGGGTGCACAAATTAAGCCAGGAAAAATAAAGTAAAAATATATATAAAGTTATGAAAATTAACTGGTAAGTATATATAAAGACATGTGGTAGAGCAAGGGCATACATGTAAGTTACACTAACATTTTCCTCAAAGAGAGGAAAGCCACTTACAAACAAGTTTTTGAACTCACCTGTATGGTCCATTTCTACAATTATGGATTTTGCACTCCGTCTCCAAGAGGATTCATCTATCCTGAAATGGATAGATTTCTTATAAATACTAAATTTTTAAAAGTAAGCATCTTGAAGTTTAGTAATCTGTATGTATTAAAATTAGCAGTAAATATCACTTTCATTGATAATGTTGAAAGGTTTCGTGCGGTTCCAGGTGTGT
>NC_061850.1:2859798-2862298 GCF_019202785.1 Penaeus chinensis | reverse complement strand
CAATATACTAAAAATTACTTTGCCAATTTACTTCCATAAAGAAATGGCTCCATATTTTCTTATTAGGCTAACAAAGTACCTAATTGTAGAGACTGGCAGCAGCTTAGGGAGTCAAGATGGAGGTGTACATGTATGCAATTCATATGGGTTACCAAGTTGAAATTAAAAGATTTATTAATTAATTTTTTTTTATTTGGTGGTCGAATGCACTCATAACGCATCTTGCAGCCGTAGTTGAAACCTGCAGAAGCTCTACACAAGCTCTTGCAACCCTGCAAGAATTCCAGCCACATTTTGAAGGCTACATAAACCTGCAAAATAGAATTTAAATTAAAATCTTGACATTCAAAAAAAAAAAAAAAAAATATATATATGTATATATATTAGATATACTTTATAATCAATTTGTCGAGACGTTGCGTGTGCATTATGATAAGAACCAAAACCCACACACCCCTACACATTTTATTCTATGCACGAGAAACGCCTAGCTTGCCAAAGGGAGAAGCTGGAGCTGGTGTGCAATATGCTATTTTGACTTAATTCATACAATATACTTGCCTCATCTCAAGTGCCATTTCAGTCAGACAAAAGGTTTAGCTGCCTCCTGAAAATTAAAAAATCAAATTAGTAACCAATAGCTACTTCTATACATTATACTATATATTGGTATATCAGTAAAAAATGGAAATCTTCAAGTTATACATCAGAAGTCCAACATGTATGACAAACATCATGTACAATATATCAAACACTGCCACAGCAGATTTATACAATTTTACAGTACATATATTCAGATTTGAACTTGAAAATTCAAGATTACACCTTACCTTGTAAATCATGTGACCATCTCGAACTTTAAGGAAAGTCACCCGTACACACAGCTGCTGCAAACCTGAAATTACAGTACAACATTCAATACAAAATTTCCAACTTCCAGTTATGGTTGTTGCTCAAGAAACAGTGTCTCCTGCTATGAAACTAGCATGGCAAAAGAACCGTATGCCAGGGATTAACACAGGAATTACTCTTGCCAAATTTGATTTAGATGCATAGGATAGTCCTATTATCTTGCCCAAACTGGCTAAGTCTTACTATAGAATGAGAACTTTGGAAGAATAGATTACCAGATTAACTACACATACTATTTCCATTATGTGGAACCAAAATACAACCAACATACAAGAATGTTAATAAGCATTACCTTGCAAGATTCAAGTGCCACGCATCTTCTCTAACCCCTCTAAGGGGGGGGGGGTTACCAGGCTATCTTGGCAGCCTTCACCCTGAAAGGAACAACTTCATTTACTACGAATCCTCAATATTTTAGTTTAACAGTAAATGCTTTAGAAATTGTCTCCAGCTATGAAACTGGCATGGTAAAAGAACCGTATGCCAGGGATTAACACAGGAATTACTCTTGCCAAATTTGATTTAGATGCATAGGATAGTCCTATTATCTTGCCCAAACTGGCCAAGTCTTACTATAGAATGAGAACTTTGGAAGACTAAATTACCAAATTAACTATACATACTATTTCCCATTATGTTCAACCAAAACAAGAATGTTAATTAGCCTTACCTTACAAGGTTCAAGTGCCACGTATCTTGTCTAACCCCTCTGTATGGGGGGGGGGGGAGGATACCAGGCTATCTTGGCAGCCTTCACCCTGAAACGAACCACTTCATTAACTACCAATCCTCAATATATTAGTTTAACAGTAAATGTTTTAGAAATTGTCTCCTGCTATGAAACTGGCATGGTAAAAGAAACCTATGCCAGGGATTAACACAGGAATTACTCTTGCCAAATTTGATTTAGATGCATAGGATAGTCCTATTATCTTGCCCAAACTGGCATACATTCATAGAGCCAAATTATTTGAAAAGCCTAAATATTGACAATTATAATTCAGTCACTACACAATACCGAATACCAACAAGCTTACCTTTCATGTCATGTCATGTCATCCAAGCATCTAAGTTTTTGGACATCTGAAATAGTAAAAGACTTAGTAAAAACTTTATAATACAATCAAACTTGGATCATACCATGGGATTAGTGAGCTGGTATCAAATCCATTATAAGTATACTCATTACTATCAAAATCCATCAAAATATTCAAAGGAAAATGGGGGAGGTTCCCAATATATACAAGCTAAAAACCTCCAAATTCCATCTGTTCAAAAGAATATCACTGGAAGTTTAAGAGCAGTTGTCTCCATAATCCGTGATTAGAAAAGGGCGCACGCCCTTGACCAATGAGAGAGATTGGAGTTTCATCTAGCCAGTTGTATAATAAAAAGATACTTAGGATACACCTGAGCATCTAAGACCGAAACTGGCATATCACTGAAGCCAAGAAGCTCCTTACCTCAAGACATCCTCTTCCATTCCAAGTGCAGTCCATGGCCTTTGATGGGACATGTTCCTTTAGGAGCAGTTGGGCAATCCATGGTATTTGAGGGGTGCTCCGGTTTGAGTCCGTTGTGGACTGTA
>NC_061850.1:2847298-2852298 GCF_019202785.1 Penaeus chinensis | reverse complement strand
AAGAACAGACACATGATGAAAGACATTCTGTGGAAGAGGAGAAATAATATGGGTAATAAATACTATGACTTTCTCCACAAAATTTATCCAACTATCATAAAACCCTGTTAAGTATACAGAAGAGAGACAGAGAGAGAGAAAGAGACAGAGACAGAGACAGAGACAGAGACAGAGACAGAGACAGAGAGAGAGAGAGAGAGAGAGAGAGAGAGAGAGAGAGAGAGAGAGAGAGAGAGAGAGAGAGAGAGAGAGAGAGAGAGAGAGAGAGAGAGAGAGACAGAGAGAGAACAAAAAAAAAAGCTGCCTCTGCTCTAGATGACATCTTCCTCATGCTACTTTCTGGATCTCTTCCTGCTTCCAATTTCATCAGCCATCAAGCCGTCACAGTAGGTACAGGTTGGACTCCCACCTAACAGTACTGAAAATATCAAAGTTTTTTGTGAAAATCCTTTCCATGAGGTTATTTGCTGAAGGAAGATGGACTTAGTAATAATAAGTATAAAATATATAGCAACATATAGAGATGATGATCATGACCAGGAAATACAAATAATCATAATAATAAAAAAATAATAATTATTAAAAAATAACAATGAAAATGTGGTGATGGTGGCAAGGATGATGATACAAGTACAAGTAGGAAAAAATAAAAATAACAATAAACAAAAACAAAAATTCATTTTATCATCTAATGCACACAATTTATAAAACTAATCACACATACCTCAACCAAACTTATTTGGCATAAAAAATAAAAAAGACTTACCAGTTGCTGCAGAGTGGACAAAAGCTTTACAGCGAGGGCAATGCACTGTTGGTCGGCTTAATAAAAATGTTCGGCAACATCTGGGAAGTGTGTGACCTGTGTGTCATGAAAACAATATATTAATAAATGATTATATGTCCTTAAAATATATATATTTAATTATATAATTATTTTCTTGAATTATAAATATCTAGCTAACACCTATAGGTTTACAAAGATTATGTGATATATTTTTTTAACAAATAGGAGTATTAGACTATAAATTACCCTTAAATATCTTTATATCTTTTCTTCTTTTCTGAAAAAATAAATCTGTGACAGTGTATTTGCATTGGCATTAAAGACATGCCTTTAAAATTTTGAACTAATTCTGCTTCCTCATAAAACCCACTGAAAGTTCAATAAATTGGGAAAAGATCTTTAGATTTTACACAGATCAATGCTGTTAAAATAATACCTAAAACTAAATAAAATACGAAACATGTAAATCATTATTATTAGTTGTTTTTTTTTACCTTTTTCACATTTTCCATGAACAAGGGAATCTAGTTTGATGCTTTCTTTGCACACAAGACACTGCTCGTTGCTCACTATGCCAATCTTCTTTTTCACTGACTGACAAGGTAAAGAAAAGAAAAGGAAGAAACACATATTATATAGAGCAGGAGGAGCGGAATGTAAATATATCTATGTATAAAAGATAATAATCACTGTATCTTCCTTCTAGTCTATGGAATCACTAAGTAATTATTTGACACCATTTTTACATCTGTGATAATTATTTCTTTCATAACTTCCTGACATTTTCAACAAGTACAAACTTTCTCCTACCTCTGATAACTCAACATCGCTATCAATGTCTTTTCTACCCAGCCATTCACACATTAAAGAAATAGACAAAGCAATGGATGGGTCCCCTGGAATGTCTGTATTGGTAAAATTCTTAAGACAATCTCTTATCCATTCTTCCAGTATTATTGCCTGTAGCTGATGTTCTAGTTCTTCCTGGAAATAAAAAATCAGTGTCAGCTTACGGAATCATGAATTGTAAATGTTAGGATATTTCACCCTATAAATGAAATTTCTCAATGTCTCCTAGTAAGCCTTGACTGAAAATGCTATTGAATGGTGTATAATCTTATTGACATCGAAAACATAAAAGCAACCAATACAAATAACTGATGATAATAGATATATTACTATTATCATTAACAATGAACAAGCATTAAATGCCAATACTTTGCATATTAACAGACCCTGCATAATCCAACACAGGCATTTTTGCACAGATTGTAAAATTGCTCAAATGTATTGTGGTGTAAACTGCAAGGTGAGTATGAAACCCCCTAAACTGTGGACCATTAGCACTTTCTGAGTCTCTTCTACTAGTCTAGTATTGAACCTCTTACCCTGATGCAATGATTGTAGAATGCATTTAGTGCTAGTATACTCAAATCTGTTTAAAACTGCTTGTTTTTTATCCAAATGACAGTGCTGCAAGGCAATGTTGATTTGTTCCATCATGCAGAAAGCCTATCTAAAATGACCCCCTCCCCCAACCAAAACACACACATATGTATATGCATATGCATGCATGTACATGGGCACACACATGCATATGCACACACACATACATATAAATTGAAAATACATACCAAATGTTCTATAGGCTTTATGTCACTGACTCTAATGTTTTTGCTCATCTTTGCCAGCCAGTAAAACACTTTCATTTCATGGAGAGGCCAACTAGTAATTTCTCTAGATGATGGAAATTTTATTGGTCCTCCTCCCTTGCATGCAGAGAGTCTGTTGATAATAATAATAGTAACAATAATAATAATAGTAACAATAATAATAATTATACTACTACTACTACTATTAATAATAATAATAATATTAACAACAATATAATAATAGGAAAAAATTAGATTATTTCATAAATCTCCTTGTCTCCTGAAAAGGAGAAAAACTTGTTTTTTGTATTAGCACTATTATCATTATAAGCATATTTATCAATAGTACCATCATTATCTTAACATTATTAACCCAATGCCACTGGGGAAAATGCTGTGCTCATTTTCTATGTTTTTGTGAAATGTCTCTGCACATAGATGGCTCTGCTAGTGCTTAGCCACAAAGGAATCAATTAGTAGACCTTGTGACCACGTGATTTGAACTGGCATGAAAAACTTATTTTTTACTAGTGCTATGAATATTCATGGTGTTATTTTTATTATAATCATTATAATTACTATAATGTTATAAACATTAGTAACGACAAAATAAGAGAACGTAAAATATTTTCATAAATCAAAGAAAAGGGTAAACAGGCGACACAGGAAGTACTCGTAAAGGGCTCATTAGTGACTTAGTACAAGTGTAACGATCTATGTGTTAAAACAATCAAACAAGTACCCACAGTGGGCATAGCACGTATGTATGCCATGCACGTCGGCACTCAGTTAACATTAATAATAATAAAATCAACAAGAATAAAAAAGTTATCTCTGAATATTCAAGGAACTGGGAAAATAGGGTTAAGCCAGACTCCTTGGTGACTAAGCACTTGTGAGGCCACCTATGTGCATATCAAAATACTAAAACAAAACCATAGGATAAAGTACATATATATGTGAATCTGAAGGTGCAAGAACTTTGTACAAAGAAGAAATACTCCTCTTAAAGGAACAGTTACTGCACTAACCTGAGACTTTCAAGAAGATCTGCATGACTATGAAGAGAAACAGGATTTTCCAGCAGGTGATTCATGATTGTTGAAGATTTGCTCACTTGGTAAATGTTGAGCTGTGTGGGTTCTCGCACGACCAAGTGGTCATAGGCAACACTTACTCTTAAAAAAAAAAAGTATATCATAAATATACATTGTGGAACAAAACAATCATTATTTAGGCTATATTTCATAAATCTACAAGTAAAAGACAAGAAGCACATTCACAGATACATGCACAAAACCTTGTGTAACAAAACATTTTCATGATATTCAACAGGTTCATAGCTGAACCAAATGTTTACAATTGGCTATAAATCATGGTCTCATAAGCCATATTTAACTCTATTCTTACTTAAGATGTCAAAATCTATTTGTACACACACACACGCACACAGCAACATCTCTATAGATTTACAAATAAGGGACTAAGCTTTAATTATAGGGTTCTGAGCCTATTCCCACAAGATTTTTTTTAAAACCTGTGTCTTTCCATCATGTATTCTTAGAGTAACAATCAAGGTCAAGTCTATCAAAATATGGTTATCTTTATCAAGGTTTGTTAAATGTATACCTCCCTGTCTGTCTCAAAGAAAATGCATTGACAAACTATGATTTATTCAGGGGAGCTAATGAATTTCTTTGGGGGGTTTGGCTAGTAATATCACTGAAGAATGCCAATGAGTACTCACGACTCTAGGATACCCCAGAGTGAAGCATTTGGTGACGTCACAAGGCCAGTGAAAGCAACGCCCTCTGAACGAAATGAATTTCCAGTGAGTTCAATGGAGATATTTCTTTCAGGTTCTAACTTGACACAAAGGCGTTGCACCAGACCATCCTTGACTGCGACATATATGTTACTGTTTTCCAAATACACAACACCTAAAGAAGAGTGGGATGAAATATAATATCTTATTTGAACCATACTGCTACATAATGTATTAAAAAACAATACTAGTAAAAGATTTATATGTATTTTCTGCAGGTGATTCAAATGAGATTTACTGAAGCAGAGGCATATAGAAAGTGGTCAATTCATTTTACTATAAATCAGCTTAAAATCAGAAAAAGAAAAGCTTAACTTTACCTATTTTCATACCTCTTCAGTTTCACCTATTATTTTGCTTTTGTTTTTTTATATCCCCTTAATACCATGTTACCTGAAACAAATAACTACATTACATATGAAGTACCTGAAATTGCCAACTTTCCAACGTGGCAGTGTGCAATATTGTGAATCTGCAGTTTGTCCTCTGTGAGATCGATTGTTGCTGCAACAAATATATTGTGTTTTCCAAGAAGAAGCAAGTACTGCTCATTGACAAGATGAACAAGCTGTACATAGTTCACCTGTATTCTGGAAATAAACAAAAGAAAAGTACTATGAATAAGAATTATCTAAACACACACACACACACACACACACACACACACACACACACACACACACACACACTCACACTCACACTCACACTCACACTCACACTCACACTCACACACTCA
>NC_061850.1:2839798-2844798 GCF_019202785.1 Penaeus chinensis | reverse complement strand
TACATACTCAACCATGTATTTTAACCTGTGTATTGCATGGCTTTAGGTGCAACCTGGAGCTTAGATTATAATTGGTCCCACTAAGTCATCACACATATCTTTGTATCATAAATTAATCATATCCAAATATATTTACTAATATGTGTGTGTGTGTGTATGTGTGTGTGTGTGTGTGTGTGTGTGTGTGTGTGTGTGTGTGTGTGTGTGTGTGTGTGTGTGTGTGTGTGTGTGTGTGTGTGATTGTGTGTGTGTGTGTGTGTGTGTCATACATCATCAAAGATGTCAAGATGTCATAGCCCTTCAAATGGATCTTTGAAATGCTGTATTTCTCTCTTATCAATGTAATTCACTGGAAAACTTGATAAGTATAACATAATAATGGGAAATTCACAGTTCAGAAACAAGAATGAAAAAAAAAACATGAAAAATTATGGAGAAAAACAATAAAACAATTTGTCTGTTATCATTTTTTTATATGCATCATTACTATTTGGATATCTTTCTTATTCACAAGTTATTGACTCCCATTAATATATTCATCTAAATTTCCTAATCATAACATGTGTGCATGTGTAATAGACAGTTATTTTATTTTTTTCTGCAAATGTTATTATCTATTTCATTGTTCTGTGGGCACAATAGCATTTACCATCCTGTAGTTTGGAGATTAAAAATCTTTTCATGTCAACTCTAAAGTAAAAAAAAATAATGTTTCCTTTGAAATTACAAACTCATATAAAAAGATATTCATACTGTGTGCAGTCCCTGCAGTTTATCATCAAAGTTACACAGTTATTGCCATATGCATTGTAAATAAGGCTTGACTTAACAGTAAAAGGATTATAAAACAGTAAGTATATATAGATATATATATATTTATTCTCATTTTTTTCACATTTCCTTCAGCAAATAATATATATCCAGCACATCATAAATAGGGGAAAAAATTAAAGGAGTGTAAAATTATAATTAACATTAATATTTACCATTGCATAGGAAACAACACAACTGAATATCTAAAGCAAATGGAATGAAATCCTTCCCAACAGCATATCAAACAACAACAGAAGTAACATTTCCTGTCATGTTACAAGTGGAGCTACAAAAAACATATGCCATAGGAATTTACAAACGTGTCAGCACACTTCAATAAAAACTTATGAAAGGCAATCCATTTAATGCTTTTTCTCTATGGTCCTTCACCTGTTCAAATTATATGCATCATGAAAAAGTTCAGCTTCGAAAATTAAACATACACCAGGCTAAGTAAGACTTGGGATATTAATGCTGTATCAAATATAGAGTAAAATCAAAACAATAACAAAAATAAAACTATTGAGTACTGTGGCTATAAAAATTAAATAAATATAAAGAAGATTTGGAAGAGCTATTTTGTCCATTTGAGATATCTAATTCTTATATGTGAATCTTTAACCAACAATCAGATTCCAGAAACATGTAGTGAAGCCATTACTGAGGGCTTTCAAAAAATGTTCTAAACCTAATGGGACTGGTAAAAAAGTTCAATTTTTTTTCTATGTACAGATCATTGTGTGAAGTTAATGTTTCATGCAAAGAACAGAGATCTAATTCAAAAGCTTCAGAAGTCTATCCTATATCACGTAAATTCTGTATTGGAACTGACTAAATGACAGGCAGACAGGCACTTCAGAAGCACACGTACATGTACACCAAAAAAATTGCAAAATATACAATAATCTTATATAAACAGAGAAGATACTCTATTCCAGAACCTTTGGCATTTTTTGAAAAAAACAAGATTATGAATTTAAAGCTCTTTCATACAGTATATTTACCCTGCAAATTTTCCTTTTACAAGAAACATATATAATCATTTTTCAATCATATGTCTATATGGCAGAAATCATTCCCACTGCACACATTTTCTTTTTACAGGATTTTTAAAATGTTCTCAGTTGTTTTGGCCTGTATGAGATGAGATGTTTGAAGCAATCACACCATGGGTTAGTCCTTCCATGCTTTCATGTATTTTAGAGCTGCTAATACCAATGAATATTAGCATATTGCTTATCATCTTAAATTTTCCTCTACTCCCCTTTTTGTAGACGATTTGACTGTCAGACACACTGCAAAATATTTGACTAGAAAAAGAATCCAAGAATCCAATCACTCACCATCAAACTTTATGTTTTTTATAAATATTAAAGTCCTACCTCTCTCAAAATACAGGGGGGGGGGGGGGGGAAATCTTACAGTTACATCCTCCTCCTCACTTTCAAATATCTGGTAGCTAGAACCCAAACCATCTAGTTCAGAATTACATGGCATCAAAATGGAACTTGTGTGCTTCCTGCTGCTTTTCCCGCTTGTCCTGCTGCTTTTCCCTGCGGTGGAGGATGCCAATGATTGCAGCAACAAAGAGGCAAGTGCCAATGAGCGCCCCAGCTGTCATGAGCATAGCCTTACTCGGGGTGATGAACAACTTGCTCACCCACTGGTCAGGGTGCTCCATGGGGTATGGGATCACAATCAGTTGCGAGTTGGGGATAATCTGCGTAAAGCTACTGGTGAGCGTGTCAGAGTAGTTTCCTTTAGGGATGCCAACATCCAGGACTTCAACAAAGTTCCAATTCCGTCCAAGGCCGAAGATGGTATAGGGCAACTGGAGCACACTGTGGGCTGTCTGCGAAAGCTGTGTGGCCCTAGAACACTGAGTTCCTCCTTTGGCAGTTGTAATGGAATACCTGATGGAAGGGCCTGGCTGGTTTGTCCCATATGGAACAGTCTGCAATTTACATATTTCACCATAACATCCACCAATCAGCACCTGTTGAGGAGATATTCAAACATCACTTATAAGGAAAAGTTAAAAGAATTAAGTTATGAAATGATTACAATTATACTAAATAATGTGATTAGATACAGTATCTAGTTAAGAAATATCAGTAATAGTACAATATGTTGTCTTCAGTCTATGTTCACATGCTAAGCCACATCCTTTTTATCATCATGATTTAACAGTTGCATTTGAATTCATTGATATGAATTTGTATTTGTAACAAAGCAATGAATAAGAACTAATAATGATAATACAAAGAATAGGAATATGCATAAAAATAAGAAACAGCAATCTACTCTAACCTTCACAAAAACAGCATCATACTCCACAGAATCCTTGTAGACATTCATATGATATTTCCCATCATCTGTCTTCTGTACCAAAAGAACATCAAGGGTACCATCCTCCTGGAAATCACAGAAGGTCCCTAACACTGTTTCCCCAAAATCTTTAAAGAGGTTCCACTGATTCACAAATTTCCGTTGATACTGGCAAGAGGAATCATCGCATTCGGTATTTTCCATCAAGATCACTCGGGGTTTTTGGGATGCATCAACCAGGGTAACTAAGAAGTCTGGGTAGCCATCCAAATTGAAATCACCGACACGCAGAGTTACCGTGTCTAAAAACCTATAACTTGAAGGGGCAAAGGGAAATGCCCAAATTGTACCATCATCCTCAACAAAGTTGACATCAAGGAAATTCCATAATGATTTCCTGAAATCATACACAGCCAAGTAGCTTTTCTTGCAATTTGCATCATTGCAAACTGGGATTATGGCTTCAATATTTCCATCCAAGTTCACATCAGCAAAGGCTGTCTGGCCAACATGTTGTAAGCCCTCTGGGATAGTAATTGTCTTATTCAAGCTGTACTTTCCATCAATGGATGACCAGATTTCAAACTGTCCCTCTGCAGTGATCCAGAGATCAGCTGCTAGATCACTGTCTAAATCAATAAAGGCATGAGAACTTGGAAGGCTTAGATGTGGTAGTGGTTTAAGATCTGGAGCAACCATTGGCTCTGGTCTAGGGGGACCTTTAGGCTCAAAAATCCAGAATGTCCGGGTGCTATTCTCATCTTCTCCAAATAGGTCAGGAATCATATCACCATTCACATCCATCACCAGTGGCTGGCTCTTCAGTCTCATCAGTGGTTTATCCTCCAAAGTACAGTTCAGGGTCATGTTCTTTTGATTCCCCCACAGGACATACACCTCATACAGGCGACTGTCTTTGTTGAAGGGAACCAGGAGTAGGTCCATGGCTCCATTCCCATCAAAGTCACCAGGAACTATGCTCTTTATCCAGAGTTTCTCGAATGTGCATGAAAGTCCTTGGTCTGACTCACGCAGTAGAGGAGCTTCAAGATTGGATATCAGAACTTTAACTGTCTTCAAATCTTCAGTTAGGACAATCATGTCTGTGTGCTTGTCAGAGTCAAAGTCTCCAAAAGCAGCTGGCATATAATTAGCTGCTTTACCAAACACTAAGTCTGTTATGTTGACTCCGTATACCTGAGTCTGACACAATAAAATCAACACACACAACAATGCTTGGGGTGAAGTTTTCATTTTGAAAGATTAATTATGTTATAACCAGAATTACAATATCAAATTAAAACAAGTCTTTCACACACAACTATAACTTTCTTTAATTCCCCAACATTCAAAAAAAATATTGAGAGAAAGTTTTGTGGATGAAACCGACGCTGTTTTCCTCTTCAACAATCCTGTGAAAGAAACAGGATATCAAAATCATATTAAATGCAATCTATGTACATTTCTTGTGTAAAATATATAGTTATATATTTTGCAAATAATACCTTTTCTTTCATCTGAACAGTTTCAGCATATTCATTAAATCAACAATGCACTTTATCCTACACATCTTTTTTACACAAGAAACCAGGTTTATATATGAAAGTTTTAGTATCATATATTGCCTTTGTACAAGTATGGACTTAGAATACTCTTTTCCATTTTTCTTTCACATGTGTTCCATCACTACTTTCAGTCTATAGAGATATGAACTGAAAGGTACAAACATAAAATCTTTTCTTTACCTAAAACTATTTCTTTTTAGCATGTAAAATTTCCCATTCCCATTCTCACTCTCATTCCCATTCTCACTACTACTCTTATTTCCAATCCCTCTTTTATTCTCATTTCCACTCCCT
>NC_061850.1:2832298-2834798 GCF_019202785.1 Penaeus chinensis | reverse complement strand
ATCGATACTATTAAATAAAGGCGTTTCGACTAAAGCAATATATGCGCTTCTACCAACGGGTAAACACAATAAACGTTCTACGCCAATGGATTTTGTCGCTTTTGATTACTGTGCTTCAACTATTCCTGCTTCCAAGAATATCTCATCACTCACGAGAGACCTTTAAGCTTTCGTGAATTTGCGTTTTCACTGCGCGTTTTGACAAGGGAGGATCCAGAGGTGGGGAGAGGGAGGGGAGGAGGTGGGAGATTATGTATTGCGCCACCATATCAGTGCAAGAAATAATATCAACGAGACGGGGGTGGTCTAAATGCGGGTAATGAGACAGGGGATGATCTAAGTTCGGGTAAATGAAAAAGGGTCTTTGATCATTACATGTCATGAACAGTGGTTGCGAGTTCAGACTTCCTCTTTCTCCGTATATTAAGTCTGTCCAGGATGTCGGAGCCGTATCCATCCATATACAGAGGCTCCCCTTGAGGCCCGCTGGAGTGTCATAGCTTCGAGTTCGCGGGGCTTCGTCAAGGGGGAGATGAAGGTCGGTCGGAGGGGGACGCTCTTGTTCAGCGACGGGCCTCGTGTCACAGGAACGTACAGTGTCTTCTTTCTGCTTTTTCTTACGCTGTTGTTTTGTTCCAGTCTTACATGGGGTGTATAATCTGGTTCTGGCAATTATATAATTCTCATGGCCGGATGCCCTTCCTGAGTGCGAGGTGTGAAGGTGTTGTGGTCTTTTGTTCGGGACAGATGTGTGAAGCGCCATCAGCAGGTCTTGTTGAGTAGTGCTTACGGATAATCAGGCAATAGAATACACGGACATATATGAATAATTTAGACAGCGTTTAAATACTGTTGTGCAAAGTTAGTAATAAAATATTAGTTATGTATATCATTTCCTGTTTTTTTTTTTTTCATTTATGTGTATGTATACCATCTTCCTTTACTAGAACCATGGCAGCCATGATATAAGGTTTATTGCATTAATCAACAGGAAAGTGCACAGTAATGCTTAAAACATGCTTCTAAAATGGTAAAACTTCCCCAAATTCCTACATATCCTCTTCCTATGTCGTTAGTACTTGCCTCCCACCCTTTAGTGAAATATCCAAGCATCAATATTTAGTTTTTTTTGATACCCATCCACTTACTGCATATAACACTAGACAAATGCATATCTTGGAAAGATATTCTCATACTTTTTTCAACATTTGCCGCAATGAATAGTGCTCACGTGTATGAGCGTGAATGCGTTGTGTGTGTGTGTGTGTGTATGTGTGTGTATGTGTATGTGTATGTGTGTGTGTGTGTGTGTGTGTGTGTGTGTGTGTGTGTCTGTCTGTCCAACAGCATGCCAATTAACCTCATTCCACTTCTCTTTCAAGTGAGTGTTTTCTCCGGACTTTCAGTTTCTCAAGAGTGCTCTGTTTTTTCCGCCGAAAGACAAAATTGAAGGAAAAAAATGGGCGGATGAAAAGGCCTTTAAAATAATATAGCGCTAACAAATATTGCTGAATTGTGTTTTTTTTTTTTTTTTATAATTATTATCCTTATTTGAAGATACGTAGTCTGTTATACTTAGTGAAGCTCTATAAAACCGAACATGATTTAGCGTTTTCGTTTTCACGCCTGGTTTAAGAACTATCCTTCTTCGTCCTAAATGTAATTTTAAGATCGATTAAATAAATTGGTGTTGTATACTATGCATGTCTCATTACAGAGCTATCGATAAAACCAACGGAGGCTACATTTGATGTACAAGCTATATTTATTAAAATCAATATAACTGTGCTGTAAAACTGTTCAGAATCTTCTATTATGACTGTTTGAGCCAATCCGATGTTACATTCTCATTACCCGTCATTTTCTTGAGATAATATACTGATTTACATGGTTTGCGGTTGGCAAGAACATCTGTATAATGTGAAAAGAAAAATTCGTTATATTTATTCCGAACCAACGGTTTTCTTTTATTCTATTTGATCTATTAATTTCCCAAAGTCATATGCGATTCGGCCGTTATCAAAATTTCATGCCGAGATCAGAGAAAGTCTACATTAGACACGTCTTCGGATCATATCTGTATTACATCGCGACAGGAAACTACATGACTAATCTGTAATGTTTTAACACTACGGACTCAGTGTGGAAATGGCAGACATATCACAATCAAACACCTAATTAATGATGAATGAACAGCGGCACCCACGGTCGATAACTTTCTCCACGATGTCTATAACATCAACCTTTGTTTATGTTAGGAAAAATAATTCGTATGCATTTTTTTAGAGTAGAGACGACAAAGACTGTATATTGGTATTTTCAAAATTCATTGTATTACATATTTCACGATGAGTCGAGGTGACGAAAGCTTAACGTTAAAGAAAGAGACGGCGTTGAAATTAGTACGCCATGATGCTCAGGATATTTCAAGTTATAAAACTTTATCCAGTCGAAACTTCATCATTAAAGAAAGACGGAAGTAATATATCATACAAGTATT
>NC_061850.1:2824798-2827298 GCF_019202785.1 Penaeus chinensis | reverse complement strand
AGTATTGCCTTTTTGTAAGCTCTCCTATACATTCATTAAGCTTTGTCTTCATGTAAGCAGTACCACTCTTCCTGGGTGGTGACCACCCCTCACGGCAAGCAATATTGACAAGCAACAGACAAGATACAGCAGCAGAATTTTCTATCCTGTCTTCCACCGTTCCTAGAGAGTGCCCCCCACCCCCCTATCCCCTTCTAGCCTCTCCATCACCATAATTCCATTTTTACATCACTTTCAACCCAGGAAGACGAATTTATTAACTATCGGATGACTCCTTTATTCCATTTTCATCTTGCATTTGAAATGTACAATTGAGCATGCAGTTAAGTAAATGACTATTGCATTATCGTGATTAATTCAAAATTTTACGGTAGAGTCTCATTTTTGTTTACGACCATGAACCGTTAACAATATTAAATTCAAGACACCGGTTGATAATGAGACAAGGAGTTTGTTTGGCTTGGAAGAATAGTATTCCAGAAAAAAAGTACATTTCTCAGAAAATAAAGCAAAAAGAGAGTATTAGAAAAAAAACAAAGGTAAAAAGAAAGAGAAGAAAAACAAAGATGAAAAATTTCAAGCAATAAGTCAAAGAAAGAACCATGCAGGATGATATATAAAAAAAAAATAGAGAGAAAAGAAAATGGTATTCAAAACAAAAGCATGTCATGATAACAAAGAAAAATGTCGAGAAGAGAAAAAAAAAACGCCTCGGGAAAAACTAAAAATCTTGCTTTCGTACGTGGCATGGAAAGCCCGGTGTGTGTGTATGTGGGGGTGGGGGGGTCCAGCTGGAGCCACCTTGGAATGTGTGGAATCTTCGAGGTCGAATGCATACACACACACATACACACACACACACACACACACACACACACACACACACACACACACACACACACGTATTATAGATAGATATAGATAAAAATATATATATAGATAGATAGGCAGATAGATTGATAAAAAGAGTGAGGGAGGTGATGATGTACAAGCCATGTGAACGCTTATGTCAAAACACACAAGGTCTGTATCAGAATTAAATAACACAGCTGAAAACGACTTTATTGCGGTTTATATGAGGAACAAAAATCACATTAGTTTATTGATGACTGGTGGCATTGTCATTGCAAATATTGTATCTTATATTGCGCTTTATGATAAGTAATATGTGTTTTAGACTTATGTTGTTCCTTGATCATAAAGACACCAAATCACATTCCATTCAGTAATGGAATGTTACTGTTAACATCATCTCAATGTCATTATGGTTATATTCATCATTACTAGCTGTTATATCTTATTTTTGTTATTTTTCATTTGTAGTTCTATTATTGTGGTTGTTTTTATTACTTTTATTATCATCATCAACATCATCATTACTGTTATTATTATTTAAAGTAGTTGTTGTAATACCATTATTACTAATACTGCTATTATCATCATCATCATCATCATCATTTATTGTTACTACCATCACCACCATCATCAGTATCATTTACGTCATAATGAGTGCGATAACACTCATTATTCTTGATCTTCAGCAATTACACTCTAAATATAATTAATAGCACAAAAAATCGCCATTGCCAATTATTAAGATAATTATCAAACAGTAAATTTGACATCAACAATTACTTTCAGTTATACATCATCTTTGTAATATCTCACTCCTTGCACAGTCGTGTTTATTGTCCACACCTAAATTCAATGAGGAAGGTTATTATGAAGGTACTCATAAGGCGCGGCTGTTTTACAATGATCAGAGTTATAACATAACATTTAAACTGTGTGTAGATAGGTATTAGGGAGTGGACTCTCCCAGAAGAAGAAAACAAAACAAAACAGAAAAAGACTTAAAAGACGCGGGAAATCATAGTTGTTTCGGTTACCCTTCGATTCGCGGTACGGAATTGTTGAAGCCTCGTTGAGCTCCTTCTTTCAATGGACTTATTCGCACCTCGCTTATTTTAGCGGAGGGCTTAATTACGCAAACAAACCCAGCCTGGAATTCCAACCATTTGTATTGGTCCGTCTCAGTGAACCTTTCAGTATTGATTTTCTCCCACTGTTGACTTTCAATTCCTGTCATTCTTTTTTTTTTTTTTATTAAGTGCCGACAGGGAGCTGGAATGTAAAGGAGGTCTCTCTCTCACAAGAGGCGTTCCAGAGAGGCCTTTCTTTATACATGCAAGGGGTTATAGGGGGAAGGAATTAAGCGCTTGGGAGGAAATAATACACGATTTAGGTATTGATTTCTTCTACGAGTAGTTCGAGAGCGCGTGGCTTGCGTGATGGCTACACAGGGCCACTATAATGACCACATTCCACATCGGGGAGTTGCCAGCCCGCTTGTACATACTGAGCCTCGGCTGTCAAAGATCTTTGCTATATAATTACGTACAAACACATGCACTGAAGTTGAGATTTATTAACCTTTTCTAATATATATGAAATCTTATATCAGTGTGAATTTATTTAATAAAACAAATATGTTTCTCTT
>NC_061850.1:2804798-2819798 GCF_019202785.1 Penaeus chinensis | reverse complement strand
GGATCAGTGGTACACTATTTAGGTACAACGTTTCGGGAATTGTGTCGTGTCAGCACGAAACGATCAAGATTATTACGATGATAAAGGCTTGAAATATACAGTAATATCGTGTTTCTGCTTATTATTCCAAATTATCATCATCATTCCTCATATTTGATATTAGAATTGTTGTTGAGTCGGTATCAATGTTCATAGTAATGATATGGATAATAAACAGTAATAATTATGTCAGTATAATAATATAGACAATAGTAATGATATAATTATAATCTGATAATGATGGTCATATTCAACATTCGCGATTACAGAGATGATGATGAGAGTGTTATAATTGTGAATTTACTAACAATAATAAGATAGTGACAAAGGCAATTCTGACAATGATTCACTTCATAATGGAAGTAATTATTATATTGCCTTGTTCTGCCTCGTTATGATGATTAACTTTTTATTACTATTTACGGTCTGATAACTGTTATCACCGCCATCATCAGTAACATTGTTATTTTTGTTGTTTTAACAATTATTGTTCTTGTTGGTGGTGGTTATTACTGATATTATTATGGAGTATGTTATCACTGATGTTACTATTTTCATCACACTGTGCATACAGTGCATACATCACACACAGAAACACTCATAGACACACGCACACGCACACGCGCACACGCACACACACATTCACTAACTCACTCAGAGAGAGAGAGAGAGAGAGAGAGAGAGAGAGAGAGAGAGAGAGAGAGAGAGAGAGAGAGGGGGGGGGGGGGGGGAGACCGGTAGACAGACAGACAGACGAAGCAATGCTGTGTCTAAAGCTTCAAATTAAGCCTTCAAGAAAGAGCTCTCACAGTCATGAAAGTATAAAATTGCA
This sequence comes from Penaeus chinensis, assembly GCF_019202785.1. Taxonomy (NCBI): domain Eukaryota; kingdom Metazoa; phylum Arthropoda; class Malacostraca; order Decapoda; family Penaeidae; genus Penaeus; species Penaeus chinensis. The sequence goes on along the minus strand of NC_061850.1, from coordinate 2,818,927 downwards.
CGTTTTATGAAAGAAACATAATCGACTCCTGCATTAAATGCAAAGGATTAATCAAAATTTAAAGTATTAATAGTGAACATGCGTTTCGTGGAACTTTCATGTAAGTTTTAAAACAATGTATAACTTTATTTTGCTTTAAGTGGTTTACAAATGTCTAGGCTTTACCCTACTCTCTTCTTTCGGACAGCACGGAATGAAAAACTTCCTCAAAATAATGATAGTAATGCAACTTGAAATATCTAGAATTGAAAAACTTCAGAAAAATAATGGTAGTAATGTAACCTGAAATAGTTGAATAAAACTATCATGAATAGGCGAAACCATGGCCTAGCAAGGAAAACAGTCATGTGAAACTTCAGCATAGCGTTTCGACCAAACATTGACAGTTTCGAACGATTTTCTTGTTAACCTCGATCAAAACGGACGTCATCCCATAACACTCGCTCACCGAAATTCCCGAATCACAAACTCTCAAGAATAGTATATATTTTTCCACAAGCTTATATCATCTGTTTGCTTTCCCGATGACGTAATACGCATAACCTCCCTCCCCCCCAAACATACCTGTGCGAATTCCAGTTATTGATCACTTACCTAGCTGCAATGCCGGCCTTGTCTCGCTTCTTGTTCACGCTATGCAGGCAAGTCGGCGGGAAATCGAGCATATTTGTGCTCCGGGAAGTAAAAAAAAATCATTTTTTGAAGCGGAAATAGGTTGTAATCTTCACCCTAGGTAACCTTATTGAAGACTGAAAATGTGTTTAGTCTTGAAGTGTATACATGATGTAATTTTCTACTCCGATCCTGTTTAACGTATTGTTGAAGATATAATGTTTAATCTTGAAGCGAAAATTGGTTGTAATTTGTTTTAAAGTTGAATATTTGACGTTAAATCAGCGAAATTACTTTGATTTTTGATGATGATAATGATGAATTTCACAACTTCCTCGAATTCTATTTACTTCAGAAAGTGAGAACATTTAATACATTTATACTCATTATATTCCCTCCACTTGTTTTTTTTTTTTTTTTTTTTTTTTTGTGATACCTAACATTACACTTAATCCATAAAACCAACATACAAACAAACAAAAACAAAAAAACAAAATCAATACCACACACAGTAAGGACACAAAACAAGATATATCTCACATGCCACGAGAAAATGGGTGCACATAACAATAAACCTCTAATGCACCGTATACCTCCACTGCCTCAAACAACATCAACAAACAGTGCCACAATCTTCACCAAATACCTGACTGAGGTAAATATTGATAAGGTTAATCAATAGGAGGGTCACATGTAGTCATGTCAGTGGGAGAGGGGGTCACTAGTAAGTGTGCTGGGGGGGGGGGTAGGGATGGAGAGAGGGGGGAAGGGAGAAGGGGGTAAAGGGATCCAGTTCTTGGCGGCTAAGGTCCGGGTAATGACCATTCGCATGATATTTATTGCCAATCAGGAATCGATGGTGGATTCTGGCTGACTTGGCCATGCTCGGGCAATACGGCATACAGTCAATCGTCAATCATTAGTTCTGGACAGGGTACTGAGGTAGGAATGGATGTAAATTGAAGAGAGAGGCTTAAGGTGTGTGGGTTATGGGGAGAAAGTGTGTTTGTATATTACCCCAGAACCAGAATTGCAGAATTCCATTTCTTTATCTTTATATACATTTCCTTTTGTAGCCTCCCTTTCCTCTTGTTAGTTTAGGAGTCTATTTTCTTCGTCTTTATTTGCTGAGAATAAAAGTTCTATCGCCGCGTTTTGTACATTTTTTTTAGCCTCCTTCCACCACCACTCTTCTTGTCGCTTACACCTCCCACCCATTTGTTTTCTCCTGTTCCCCTTCCAAATCGAAACTGTCCCAAGATTAAATAACATCTAACTCCGACTCCTAACAAACATTTTTTTCAACATTTCCCATCAGTCTTCGAGCCCGGCTGCGAGGATGACTCCGAACACACCAAGATCCACGAGGAATACAAGAACCTGGTGGACTTCATGCTGGGGTCGTACATGGAGGACATTGGCATCACCCCCGACCAGTTCGAGTCGGCTTGCGGGAAGGCCTCCATCAAGACCACGTTCCATCAGGTTAGTTTCGTTTCTGTGTCGGACGATGGAAGGTATTTTTAAATTCCATGTTGTTTATTTCCTTTTTTTCGAACTTAAGGACTGAGCATATATTAGAGGTGTTGGAGATAGCTTTGTCTGCGTGCATCACGATGTGCGATATTAATTATGTTTCTCTGATCCTGTATTTAAAATAGCCACATATTTAATGAGCACTTCTCCATAGACGCTGTTCGAGCAAGTATGGGCGGCTGACGACTACGAGATTTTCAAGAGAATGATGATCCAGAAGAACCTCGAGCTGCAACTGCAAGCACTGGAGCTGCTGCAACAACGTTATGGCATCATCCCCGAATCGTGTATGCCTGGCGATGCCATGAGTCCCGAGGAGCAAGCAGTCATGGAGGAAGTTATCAAGTAAGTATCAAAGATCACAGAAGTAAAAGGCAAAGTCTGGCCACACTAGGCCTTCGATAGATGAAAAACCAGACACCAACCATATTTACGTCGCTAGGCCTACACGGGTGTGAAAGGTCGGGGTCCAACACTCAGATCACAGGTCAAAGGTCACTTCAAGGAGCTGGGAGGTCACGGGCCACACCAACCTTACCCCAACACAGTACAGAGATCACAGTTACAAAGCCGGAATCAGCAGGTTGGTTGTTTTGTGGCAACTCTGCGGGACAACTAGGTCAACTACGAGAGCCCAGGCGGTCAAGCCTTTCATGTAAGAGAGTGGTCTTAGTTTTGATTACATTATGATAAATTAACCACTCGCTCACAAGGGTACGTTATCATTAAATAAAACAAGTTTGTATACTTCTGGTCAAAATTTTGCTGACCTAGTTGAGCTTGAAGCAGAGTTGGGTTGTGAGTTGTGCAGCATGACTAGGTGGTCTTCGTTCCCACCGTGACACTGGACACTGTCATTCTGGGCCCGAGCCACATTCACTCGGCCAGCACTTTGTTAGGACCAGCTGCACCTGTTGACGCCATACTGTAAGGCCAAGAGGCAATTGTTTTCAGCATTCACAATAACTTTCCAGCCACAATCTTTGCGACCTGATGCATCTAGTTCATTTTGAATCTGGATATTTTCATAACCTAGTGTCAAATACTGAAGACAACATAATGTCACAAATGCTTAGCTTAAGTTGTCTGCTGTTGATGTGTGGTTTATCCCCCGCAGCTCAAACAGTTAACACAAACATCAGTTTTACAGGATTTGGCCATGAGTGATCAACACTATAGCTGGTCCAGCTAGTGAGGCACTTGTAGATTGTGGCACCCATAGTGAAGAGTGCCAAGGCTATAGTCTCTAAATGTAAGATGCAGATCGGCCACACACTATCATTGTTAATATACATACTATCAAATGATGTACTAGAGTGTTCACTGCAACAAAGACTATTGCAGACAGCTCTGAAATGCATATCCGTGTGAATTTTTTTTTGGCATATGTATTTAGAAACACAAGGTTTTCTTTATTTTCCTATATTTAATATCATGCTATGTCTGACCAGTAGGAAATACGTGTGATAAGTAAAGCACAAGCTTCATGTAGTCCCCACAGATGGTGCTAGTGTGGCCAAGCAGTAACCCCCCCAAAAAAAAAAGTATGGCATATTTTGTGGTTGTGATGAAAGCCATGAGTGGGTTGGGAGTTGTATGCGGTAAGCCGTGTGAGGTAAGCCGCAGCTATCCTTACTATCTCTCTCTTTCCATGACCCCTGGGGACAAGCCTCCCTCTGACACGAGCGCTATGACCGACGAAGAACGAGCTTTGTTGGAAGAAGTGAAGAAGTAAGTCCAGCCCTCGCATTATACTCACCTCTGGAGCGATTCTTGTAGGTCCTTTAGTGTGCTAAGTCCGAGTTCGAGGACCAGCGTCTCGCGTGGCTAACTTTTGCCTTTTGCCTTTGCCCTGCCTGCTCGGAGTTCCAAGCAGGAGGTCCTTCGGTGGTTTTGCTCTCTGCGCTCCCGCGTGTGTGGGTTTCCGTTGCTAGTGTGTGTGTTCTGTTTTGAATGTAGGGGGAAGCTGTTTTTTTTTGTGTTTAATATTTATTTTTGTTTGTTGTTAGCATCGTCACTGGTATTGCCATTCTCGCTGTTGTTATTATTAGTGTTATCGTTGTCGTTATTTTGAATAATCATTATTATCGTAATTATTATTATTATCATCATGATCTGCATGATCATTCATGCTCCTCCTCCTCTTCCTCCTCCTCCTCCTCATCATCGTCATCGGCATCATCATCCTCATCATCATCGTCGTCATCGTCATCATCATCATCATCATCATCATCATCATCATCATCATCATCATCATCATCATCATCATCATCATCATCATCATCGTTATCATCGTCATCCTCATTATCATTATCATTATCATCGTCATCGTCATCCTCATTGTCATCATCGTCAGCTTAGTGTGCAAGTTATAAATTGATATCATATAAAATCTGAATTTCACTCGGCGTTTGATTTTACACAAATTATTCTTTGAAGACAGAATCGGTTGCCTTCTCATCAAAGGTAGATGTGCTTTACAGTGTCAAGAACATTAGAGGAGGAAGCTGTGTGTCAGCGTAATGTTGCATAGATGGAAAAGATTGCAATGTGGATATGATTCAAAAGGGAATGCAGAACACTTCTTTCGTGAATATCTGAGGTCAGTTCGATGACGCCATATCTTCTCGGTTCAGTTTTGTAAAAAAAAAAAAAAAAAAAAAATCTACTTAGGATCTTTTATAATGTAGATTGGTGTTAAAAAGGAAAATTTTGTAATCCGCTTTACAATTTCTTGGTTTGTACCATTTGTCTGGAAATTCAGTTACTTGAAGAGAAAAAAAACAGAAGGACCGATCATGAATTTCATAATGTTTTTTATTGTCTGTATTCTCCTTTTACAGTTTTTATTATATTAATGGTAAAATCTTTAATAAATGAGCCAGACGCTGGTCCCTGTAAAACGCATTTGGTACTTCACATCTTCCAAAGCGTTTATATATGATAGTCTTCAAGATGGTTATCTAAAACTATTTACAGATTTTGAAATGTGATTCGGTGTAAGTTAGTTTCCCTTTAAAGAAAATTAATTGTTATATTTTGTTAGTTGAAATAGAAATGGTAAAATTCTGTGACAGCAATGTTGTTTATCGGTATTTACACCGTGTCATATTCTATTATTTTGTAGCTTAAGATGTTAGATGTTTTGTGCACGTTCATGGTCTTGATTAATAAGTTGTAGACGTGTAATAGCAGAAGCATTTGCAAGACCGTGGTATTGCAAAACAAGTACCCTCAACTGGGAAATTGATCGTTATTCGTAGAAAAAAGAAAATGGCGGCACCTCTTCAGCCAAGTCGTCGCCATTTCGTTTCTTTCGTTCCCTGAATGATTTTTTTTTTTTTTTTTTTTTTTTTTTTTTTTTACATTTATCCTGCTTACATTTTTTTATTTTTGTCGGGAAGAGCAATACTTCAAATATATCACGCCTTTACAAAAAAAGGCTTTTGTTTCCTTTAATCCCATCCTTTGTCTTTCTGTCTTATATCCACGATGTTATTAAGGACCATAAAACGCAAACAGTCCCATGCATGTGCACGTAAGTAGATCTGCCTTCTGCATACATGGCCTAGAGGTAAGTCAAAAGTCCCGTATGTAATTCAGTCAGTAAATACCTGTCCTGTAAGTCTCTCTCCTGTCCAGGCAGTGTCCGAACCCAAGCTGCCAAGGATTCGTTTGATTTCACTGTCCCATAGACATAGAATATACGAAAAATGTATTTCCTCCAAGTTTTCACAAGGAATACGATTTATTTAGTTTTTGATTATTATTATCATTACTATTCTTATTCTTATTGTTATTCTTATTATTATTATTATTATTATTATTATATTATTATTATTATTATTATTATCATTATTAGTAGTATTGTTATTGTTATTAATATTATTATTTTTTTATTATTATTATCATTATTGCTGTTGTTGTTGTTATCATTATTTATATTTTTTTCACGGATGTCAACAAAGACCTCGAATTCCCGCACTTGTCAGTTTCTGCAACGAGCGAGTGAAAAAGGGTTAAAAAAGACACTGGTTTAAAATATTGTTAGAAAGGTAACATAAACACTTTATCTCTCTATCCCTTAAAAGTAATTAAAAGTGAAGAGAAGGACAAAAACGAGCACTGGGCAGCAACACTCAAGGTAACTTATCATTATTGATTGCTGATTTCAGGCTTTCGGACACAATGGGTTTTCGCGACTGCAGTCTAGACCTTTTTAATTATATGCTGTCTCTCCTTTTTTTTGTTTTCGTTTGCCAGGTTTTCAGTGAATGGGTGCTTGTCTCTGTGAAAGAAAATAGAACAAAAAAAAATTAACATAATGATGGAAATAATTATAAATATGATGATGATAAACATAGTAATTGCATTAATGTTAGTAATATTAGTGATGAAGATTATCGATAATGATAATACCAATAATATTGATGATGATGGTGATAATAATAATAATAATAACAATAACAATAATTGTAATAATAATAATAATAATAGTAATAATAATAATAGTAGTAATGGTGATATCAATAATAACAATGGGTAATGATAACAATGATAATGATAATAATAATAATGATAATAATAATAATAATAATAACAATAACAATGAAAATAATAATAATGATGATAATAATAATAATAATAATGATAATAATAATAATAATAAATACAAATAATGATAATAAGTATAATAAATAAAAATAACGATCTTACTTAAACCTTGATATAAGATCTTAGAACAATTTCGCTGTTTAAATATTTTGTTAATTTAAGTTTTCCTCCATAACATTACCATCGATATCGTGAACGTTAGTGCACTATAAATCATGGGATAAGAGTGCAGTAACGTGAATATACCGATGCCCACGTAATAGATAAAGGTTTAAAGAGAAAAAACATTTCCTATGATCGGAGAATTGGTCTGAGAACTCCATTGGACGCCCAAGCCTTCACATACCTTGACATGATCTGACAACCTTACCTTGACAGACCTGACAACCTGATCTTGACACCTTGACACCCCGCAGGAAGTCCCTTGAAGAACACGAGGCGGTACAGGCGAGTCTGGACGAGGAGACACGCGATCTGGAGAAGGCGATTGTGGAGTCGAAGTTCGAAAAGGTGCGGCTGGAGCAGGAGCGAAATCGGGAGAGGGAGATGCTGGAGAAGGCGCTGAAGATGTCTCTGAGTGACACGCCGGAGGAGGAGGAGGAGGAGGGGGAGGAGGAGGCAGAGGCACCGGCGGAGCAGGAGACGCAGCAGGTTGGTTGTGATGTCTGTTTTATTTTATTTTATTTTATTTTATTTTTTTTCGTTTTTATGAAGGATTTTTTTTTTTCGTTTTTCGTTTTTTTTCCTCTTTCGTTTTTCTATCTTTTCTTTTTTTATTTTATTTTTTATTTTCTTTCTTCTTCATCTTTGTTTTTGTTTTCATTTTTCTTTCTCTCTATCTCTTTTTTTCCCGCTATTTCTTTTCTTTCTTCCTTTATTTCTTTCGAACATTAGTAATAGCAGTAATTAAATACGATATCCCTATTAATAGCGCTGCCTTCCTCTCTCCCGACCTTAACAGATCGTGAGAGTGTCTGAATAGTAATAATAATAATAATAATAATAATGATGAAGATGAAGATGATTATAATGATAATGATAATTATAATGATAATGATAATGATAATGATAACGATAACGATCATGAAAATGATAATAATAATAATAATAATAATAATAATAATAATAATAATAACAACAGTAACAACAACAACAACAATAATGATACCAAGGATGATAATAATGATAATAATACTAATGATAATAATGATAATAATACTAATGATAATAATAATAATAATGATAATAATAATAAAGATAATAATAATAATAATAATAATAATAGTAATAATGATAATGATAATGACAATTATAATGATAATAATAATAATAATAATAATAATAATAATAATGATAATAATAATAATGATGATGATGACAGTAACAAAAATAATGATGATAAAAAATAACAATGCTAACAATGACAACAGTAATAACAACAAGAAAAACAAACAAAAAAAAACAATACTATCACTTCTGCTAAAACCACCACCAACAACAACAGCAACAATAACAACACTAACACCCCCCCCTCACCCCCCCCCCTCGCCACCTTACCAGAGCGACCAGATTGACCCCGAGAGCATCCGTCGCCGAGCGGAGTACCTGAAAGAGCAGAGGGACAAGCTCCTGGCGCTCAAACAGCAGGAGAGGGAGAAGCAGCTCGCGGCCTTCGAGGAGTCGGCGCCCCAGAAGAGACCCAAGTCCTCCAGGGCGGCTAGGAAGGTGGGTTGGGATAGGGAGGGATGGAGATGGGGAGGAGGGGGTGGGAGGAGGATGGGGAGGGGGGTTGGGATAGGGAGGGGGAGGTTGGGGAGAGGGGGAAGGAGGAGGTGGGTTGGGAAAGGGAAGATAGGGAGGGAGGGGAGGGGATGGGGAGGGGGTGGGAGGATGGGATGGAAAGGGAGGGAGGAGGGAGGAGGTGGGGAGGGGGAAGGAGGAGGATGGGGAGGAGGTAAGGAAGAGGGGGTTGGGAAAAGGAGGGAGGGGGAGGTGAGGAGGGGGAAGGAGGAGGTGGGTTGGGGAAGGGAGGAAGGAGGGAGGAGGTGGGTTGGGAAAGGGAGGATGGAGAGGTGGGGAGGGGGAAGGAGGAGGTGGGTTGGGGAAGGGAGGGAGGAGGGAGGAGGTGGGTTGGGAGAGAGAGGGAGGAGGGGAGGTGGGGTAAGAGTGGGAGAGGGAGGAGGGGGAGGAGGTGAGGAGGAGGAGGAGGAGAAAGAAGGGAAAGTGGAGGAAGAGGAAGAGGGGAAGGGATGGATAGTCAAGGATGATGATGATAAATCCACATATGTATTCGACTTAATATCCGGTACAAAGAGATGAAGACTAAGATTAATAATTATCAACATTTTCTCTCCGGTTCTCCTTTGCACGCAATGACCCCCTCTCTCCACCTCCCTCCTGCAGGTGCTGGCTGGCTCAGACATCGACGCCCACACGCTGCAGGTGCGGAAGGCCCTGGCGGAGCGACTCAAGGCAGAGGTCATCGGGAACCAATAAACCACACGAGGAATTATGTAGATCTCCTAAGTCGCTTCCTTAAACTTCATTGTGTTTTTTGTTTTCTTTTCTTTTGGCTGTGTCTCCTTGTCTGTCAGTCTGTTTGTCTTGTGAGTTCCTATCTCCTGTCTTTGACTCGACTGTTTGGCAGTTTTCTCTCTCTCTCTCTCTCTCTCACTCTCTCTCTCTCTCTCTCTCTGTCTGTCTGTCTGTCTACCTATCTCTCCTCCATTTCCCTGTAATGGAATTTGCATTAATTCATCGTATTAATATTAAAATTTCTCAGCATTTCCGTGGGACGAATGAAGCGTTTGCGATAACATTTTCCCCGCTGTTATTTCCTTGTAATGTTCTTTGTAATTGTCGGTTCTTGTTCGCAAACGCAAAGAATGGAGGAGTCAGTATTGAAACAACAGTCTTCTTGTAATGCAATGTTAATGTAAGACTGAAACTGTGTGAACTACATCGGGTCAGTGGGTGAGAAGAAGAAAAAAAATGTAGTTATTTTTGTTTTATTTATAAGATGTATACATAAGCCTTAGGGTCAGCTCGAAGCAAGAAAAAACAAAACAATAACAACGCACAAGATCAAATGCTGTTTCTCATATCAGTTTAAACGCTTCCAAATACTCGATCTCTTAAACTCCAATAGAGTCATAGCACATGCACACAATCTGTCTCATGCTTATTATGGAATTCAGTCCTCCCATCTTTTCAGTGTTTATAATCCGTTTTCTGTGGAGAGGAAAAAATAAAATCTGTTTAGGGTTCGGTGATTAGAAATGTCCTCGTAAATAAATTTGGCAGTGGTTTAGATTCATCTCCGGTTGACGAAGAAAAAATAGAGTTAAGTAGTAATGATCAGTATTTATTTACTGGTAATTGTTATATGAAAATGGCATGGTAATAACTTTGTTAATTCAAACGAACACTAAAGTTTTGTTAGGCATGTTTAAGGAATTCAGTCCTTCGAAAGACAATTTTACAAGTGAGATAGAGATGGAAGAATTTCGTTTATCCGAACTTTAAGACAAAAAAAAAAAAAAAAAAAAAACATTAAACCTACTACGCATAGCACGAGACATTTTGTTGGCTGTAATAATTGAGATTATTATAGCTATGAGATATGTGATACGATTTCTACTCTCCCATGCTCATGTGCACTGCTCAATGTGATAAAATATGCTAACGAGAATACAAAATGGTGTTTTGCTTAGTCTTAGTCATAATATTTTCTTTGCTTAGTGACCAGTATTTTAGAAACTTTACGCAGTCGATTTACCAAGATTCAGTGCCTTTATCTTCTATTTTTCACCATTATTGGCACAGAGATAACTTCTGGATGGCAAAGGCCCTGCAGATCTTAATCTCTTAATTGAGAACTTTATAAATTGAAATTTCAGGTTGGTAACTGTAATTAGGGGTTTTATTTATACGTCCATGGCTTTGATTATGCGATGTGACTCTGTCTATGTATCATTGTTGTTATACAATGTTAGGGAGACCAAATATAAAATGAATACCCATCCCCCCGAATACCCATCCCCCCCTAAAAATGTGTAACTGGTGATTGATATTTTTTTCTTTTATTCAACTCGTCAGCGACACTGTTGTTCACCCATAGAAATAAAGAAAAAAAATATGTTTAAACTATAAAAAGAGTGATATTTACATATCATATTACCTTCACTTCTTTTTTTAGTTCAATAAAGATTTTTCATGTGAATTTGTTATCGTTTGGTACAATGAGTTAGATTTTAGAATCACGTTTATATGATAGTGTATTGCACGTGGATGAGTATTTTTGCCTAAAGCACCGCGTCTGCACAATAAACTACACGAGAAAATGTTGTTTTAATATCCCCGAAAAGAGCATATATTTCTCGGGTAAGGTGTTATGGATATCACACAAGCATACACATGTACATAGAAAGACACATCAACACACATGTTCATACGCACACATACATACCATCTTCCATACCAGAATCTGATGTTCGCAACAGTGACTATGGTAGCTTTCCATGTGAAGCCTTGGAGGGTCACATGATTGTTGGTCTTCATGACCTGGAGGAACTGGACCCTGGCCTTTTACTGTCCTTTGGCGGCACTGGCAGCCCTCTTTGCAACTTCCTCCTCCGGGACAATGATCGCTTTGGTGACCTAATCGTCTTGGTGACCTGATCGCTTTGGTGATTTGGCACGATGATACTACGTTACAAGTCAACGGCAATCTTCAAGCCCTTGTTGGTCTTAACGAATTGATGTATGGATGGGAAATTCAATTCCTTGATGTCGCACTCCCGCCTCCTCGATTAACATGTCCTTGACCGCGACCACAGCGTACAGCGGCTTGGGGGAATGCATGCGTGCATATATTGGCACCTTCCAACAGCGCTGTTCACGCCACAGATCTTGACCTTGTGCTCGCGCTCCAGCTCTGTATATAATATATATATATATATATATATATATATATATATATATATATATATGTGTGTGTGTGTGTGTGTGTGTGTGTGTGTGTGTGTGTGTGTGTGTGTGTGTGTGTGTGTGTGTGTGTGTGTGTGTGTATATATGTGTGTGTGTGTGTGTGTGTGTGTGTTTGTGTGTGTGTATGGAGCATGGACACTTATGCAGCCTAGGTATATGCAGGATGGTACAGTTCAAGAATACACTGCTATATAAAATTGTTTCTTATATGAAATTCCTGAATTACAAGGGATGTTTTTTTTGTCTAATATAACACAGGGCAATAAATCCAACGGGCAATATAAAATAGATATCTTTATTAGCCTTATAAGACAACAATAACGATATATATAATTTTTCTCTCTTTTCCTTTTTCCATCTTTCATATCAGGAAACACAGACTCGCCAAATTAAGCAAATCATGGTAAAATGCAGATGTAAGGACTACGCGAGTCTCGTGATTTCGACCGGCGCGTCACTCTTCTTCAAGACGGTGTAGTTGGCGCTCACGAACCGGAAGAACATCACGTCCTCCATCGCGGCTAAGAAATTGGCGAGGAATGTGGCGTCCGCGGGCTGCAGGACGGCGCAGGACATCACTTCGTTATCGCTGTAGTGGTAGCGGTCGTCGTAGCCGAGCAGGTGGCGGGCGGCGGCGTCGGTCACCTCCCCCTCGATGCTGCTGAGGGCGGGGAATCTCCAGCGTCGGTAGCGCTTGATGGCCTCAATGCTGGCGGACATGAGCATGCCGCGCTTGTAGAAGTTCTTGATGATGTTGACGGCCCCCTGCGCCGTGAGGGAGCATCTGGTCAGGTGCACGCCGGAGTACCTCGGCCGCATGACGGACAGAAGGTCGCACATGTAATCCACGTCCTCGTCCGCCACATCTTTGAAGCACACGTCCATGAGGAGCGTCGGAACCTGCGTCAGGTGATCCTTGGTGATGTCGTATAAACAGAGGTCGAAGTCCGCTTCCAGCCACATGAGGCTCGGCAGACAAGCGGGCGTCTGCAACAGGGCTGTTAGTGCGCTTATATCGCACACTCTCACCCTCAGGCAGACGAGGTTCCGCGTCACGTCGTTCAGGGCCAGGCTCTCGATGGTGGCCACATTCAAGCAGCCGAGAAAGTCCTCGAGAGGAGCACTGCCAGCCTGCAGCACGTGTACCAGTTCATCCGTCGTGTCGGGGTATTCCCACTCCAGGTGGTTCATTTCGGCAAAGAATATCGGGTAGTTCGTTGTAGCTACTAATTCGACTACGCCCGTGATGTCTGGCGCCACCATGTTCTTCTCGACGGTCACCTGAATCTTGCTGGGCACGGTGTGCTGCAGCAGGGCGGCGACGGCGTCGGGCAGCACGGCGCTGTTCCGCACTTCCCAGTAGCGCGCGATCTCCACCTCCTTCGCTATGGTCTTGACCACGAACGGGTGCGTGCGGCACTCGTGGATGACCCGCAGCGTGTACCCGAAGCGGTCCTTGGCTCGGTCCATGTGCAGGACAAGGTTTTTGGCGGCGCGGGACACGTTCTTCTCCGGCAGGTCGGGCTGGTAGTCGAGGAGGCGGGCGAGGTGGCCGGCGACGTAGATGACGATGCTGTCCTCGTCGGCGATTCTCTTGACAAGCGCTTTCATCGGGGTCCCCTGGAGGTTCTGGTGAACGGCGTCCCAGGCGGCCAGGAACTGCGTGAGCGGATGCGGAAGGGTCACCGTGGCGGGCGCGGTGGACGAGTGCGAAAAGCAGAAGGCCGAAGACACTGCCTGAACGAGGTCTCGCGAAAAGAGTCGGACCACCTCCTTCTCCAGATCTTCTCTGAGATTCGGCAGGCCGTTCTTCTCCAGGCTCGTTCTCACCAAGCGGCCCAGCGTCAACAGCCACTCGGTCAGAGACGAAATTTTCAAGCGTTTCTCCGCGGACATCATGTGCTCGACGATCCCCCAGAGGAGTTCGGTCGTGGTCTGCGTCGTGGCGGACCACCTCCCCGCCTGCCACGCGCGGCACGCGGGCTCCACCAGGGCGGGGTAGGTCAGCACGTCAGCCACGATAGCCCGCCTGACCTCCACCCACGCGCGAAAGTGCTCCCGCTCCTGCTTGGAGAGGTACCTGGCGGCCAGGGCGTGCGTGGCGTCGGCGCTGAGGCCAGGCAGCGAGAGGAGAAGCGTCGGCTGGTGCTCGGCCAAGAGACTCCTGGCGGCCGCTGCGTCCTCGGGGCGCGTCATCAGCATGAAGCTCGCCTCCGTCCACTCCTCCAGGGCCTCCTCGAGGGCCTCGCGGCAGAACTTCATGATGAAATCGTCGATGACGATGAGGACCCGCGATTCCTCCATCCATTCGGCGAGCGTGGCCGCGTCCCAGCGCTCCGTCGTGTCGCTCAGCGTCTCCTTGACGGCCTCCCACAGGC
>NC_061850.1:2784798-2787298 GCF_019202785.1 Penaeus chinensis | reverse complement strand
TTCCCGCCTTGAAGTTTATCCACAAATAGATTTTCAGCACAAGCGCCGCTGCGGAACTCCCATGACGCTCGAATGACTTCCTACCACAACACACTCGCTGAATGAATATTATGAATGAACACAGAATGTCATAGTACGAGGCAGTGGTTGTATCTGTGACGTGTGTTTAACGGCTGAAAGACGTCAAAACCTTTCGAAAGCGGTAGTTTGGTCATCCATAGTATACCGAAATCACAGTCTAGAGAGGTTTGTTAATGGGATATTTTGACTGACAAGACTCTTGTTAATTTGGTTAGTATCAGGATGTCTATATATTTTTTATTTTTCCAAGTATCTCAGTGTTAAAGAATTCATTGAGTATTGCGAGCACCTGTTAATAATTGTCCAGTTTCCGTGTATGGGCGATAGTTAGTCCTTGTTATGGGGTGTAGAGAGAAAGTGCAGTTTTTTTTTTTTTTTTACGTTTGTAAAGGGCCTACAACAATAACACCATAGTAAATAGATTACCAATGCATTCGCGTATGTGACTTGTATACAATAGTGGGTTGATTCCTTCTATGACATGCTAACACCTAATAGATGAGTCAGGTCAAAATATGATCATGGGCGGGTCAGTCACAAAACACAGGTTGGTTTTGTGGCAGGTGAGTTACTTCCATAATACGGTAGCAGGTGGGTTATTAACATAACGCACTCGTGGGTCGGCTGTCATAATATGCAAATAAACAGGTTTCTACGAGAAGACATACGTGAGTAACAGCAATAGCACCCTAATGGATAACCTAACATTGTAAAAGAGACCGTGTTAGTGAGGTTTCAACCTGAACGCACTAGGAGAGGAGTTAATACAGCCATGCGTCACTGGGTCACCATAGGTTACCGGGTGGTTAAATAAACAAACACACTGGGGCATGGATTAATACACTGCAACACGGCAAATGGTAGCTTGCTAGAACACAACCGCCACAAAACGACCATTGACGACCAATAGAGAGCATAGCGCACCAACTCGAGTCAAGCTACCATGGTAACTTGTTTGACTCCCACATGACACAAACCATCGATTTTTATCCAATTACTGCGAGTTAATATGAACAAATAAGATTTAGAAAAATGAAATATAATCACTTATGCGAAGAACTACAAATGCAATGCGTAACGTAAACACACAAAGAACGTTATTTACGACTATCATGAGCACTACATAAACGCACATACCCAAGAAAATACATATTACATTTCTACGTGCGTACGAAACGTGCCGTACGTACGTGCCGGCGGACGCGAGGTCTCTATGGTCCTTGGGCGGACATGGCGAGAAGACAAAGAAAAAAAATTGCAATAGAATGAAAACATTGAGAAGCTATTGAAGACAGTTACCAATACATATTATTCTGGAGATCTTTTATAACTCTAATGTTAATATCACAAGTGCGCTGTGTCAATACTGTCTATGTATTTACCCATTACGTGATCCCGGTACAGAGCAACTGGTTGTACACCTGTTTCATTGTCTAATTACCGTGAAATTATATCGCTTTTCATTTATGCGTCTTTTTTTTTATATAAGTTACACACCACTTGGTAAATGGGGAATGTTATAACGTAATGAAATAGACGGTAGTCCAGGTCAGCGATACATCGGCAACCGTAAGGTCATAATAGTTAGTATTATGCAATTTTGTGTAGTAGAAAGTGTGAATGAGTCATAGTGATTGAATAGCAACCGCCACTCAATAATTAAATAAGTACATAAATATCCCAAGTCAGACTACAAGAAAAACGCGTAAAACGGAATACTGCATTAGACGAGGAGATTAGCACAAGGCTGAGAGAAACGAAAAAAAAAAAAAAAAATGAAAACAAAAGAATTTTAAACATAAACCCTAATCCGCTTGTGATGAATGCCACATAATTTGTTTTAGAGAAAACTTCTTTTCCCGTAGATATTGTAAGAAAATAATAGTCCGGCTTAAAAGAGAGTAAAATAAGTAAAGAAAATAAATAAGAAAGGCCCCTCCTCGGTTTGAATTTGGCGGGCGTCAGTAAACATATCCTACGTCTCCAGAGAAAGCGACATAACCCCTCTAAACAAGCTACCAACACCCCTCCAAAACGACCACCCCCTCGCCAACCACCCCCTTGAGCACCCCGCCCCCGAAACCCGCCTCGCCTCGCCCCCAAAAGCGAAATAAGAAGGCCAAAAGGAGGGCGAGCGGCAGGCGAGCGATTCGAATTTGGCGGGCTTCCGGGGCGCCGTGCGTGTGGCCCCCGTGGACTGTTGTGGTGAATCCAACATGGCGGCCGTCGTCGTGTCCCTCTGAGCCGCTTCGCCAAGAGCAAATCCCGTTTCTTGCGACGATGTGCAGCGCTATGACGGAAATCTCTCTGTGAAAGTGACCGTGTGGTATATCTATGAGTATAGCGAGTGGCGGAGGAGAAGAGCGAGTGCCAGTGGCGGAGTCCGGGTCGCGCGAAGGGGAAACCAAAGTTGTGTCAG
>NC_061850.1:2769798-2777298 GCF_019202785.1 Penaeus chinensis | reverse complement strand
GCGCACACACGCACGCACACACACACGCACACGCGCGCACACACACACACACACACACACACACACACACACACACACACACACACACACACACACACACACACACACAGGTATAAACACAGGTATATGCACATACACACAACTCACTCAACCACACTTGTACACACACACACTCACACTCACACTCATACTCATACTCATACTCATACTCACACATAGTCACACGTACTCGCGCGCACGCTCTTGCACACACACACACACACACACACACACACACACACACACACACACACACACACACACACACACACACACTCGCACACACACATAATTGCACACACATTCGCACACACACACATAATCGCGCACACACGTACTCGCGCACACATACGTACTCGCACTCACACACATGTACTTGTGTTCACACGTACTCACACACACGTACTCACACACACGTACTCACACACACGTACTCACACACACGTACTCACACACACGTACTCACATACACGTACTCACATACACGTACTCACATACACGTACTCACACACACGTACTCACACACATGTACTCACACACACGTACTCACACACATGTACTCACACACATGTACTCACACACACGTACTCACACACGTACTCACACACACGTACTCGCGTGCGCACATGTTCTCACACACACGCGCTCACACACACGCGCTCACACACACGCGCTCACACACACGCACTCACACACACGCACTCACACACAAGCACTCATACACGTTCACACACGGTCACATACGTTCACACACGCTCACACACGGTCACATACGTTCACACACGCTCACACACGGTCACACACACACACACACACACACGCACACACACGCACTCACACACACGCACTCACACACACGCACTCACACACACGCACTCACACACACACACTCACACACACACACACGTTCACACACGCTCACACACACGGTCACACACACGGTCACACACACACACACAAACAAACACACACACACACACACACACACACACACACAAACAAACAGGTACATGTGCGCACATACACACACATAGGTACATATGCACACACACAAACACACGAATACGCGCAGGTGCACACACACACACAAACGCGCTTGCACAACACACACAACACACCCAGCACACATACACACACACACTACTCACATACAGTACAAGCACACACAACAGATCCATACACATACACACAGAGATACTCACACACACAAATAAATACATGCACCATACATAACACATATACGTGACATGCACACATACACACAGATACATACACATACACACAGAGATACATGCACACACACATATAGATACATGCACACATACACATATAGATACATGCACACATACACATATAGATACATGCACACATACACATATAGATACATGCACACATACACATATAGATACATGCACACATACAGATACATGCACACGTACACACACAGATACAGCAGACACAAAAAACTCGTGTATACAGAAGGACACAGGTATTGTCTTGACAGTCATCTTAGATTTTTTACCCTTTAAGCTGTCAGGTGTAGTTATGCTGCTAATCCCTTTTATATTTCTTGTACCCCGAAGTGTTTCTAGAGTTACATGTGTTGTTTAAGTTACTCATACAATATTTAAAGTATCCTTTAATTTATAGGGGTAACTCCATTATTATTGTTTATTTTTATCCTTTTGCTGTAGCTTTTTCATATTCCTATATGGGGTTTAAAAAAAGTCAACACTCATCATCTGGTTCTCTCTCTCTCTCTCTCTCTCTCTCTCTCTCTCTCTCTCTCTCTCTCTCTCTCTCTCCCTCCCTCCCTCCCTCCCTCCCTCCCTCCCTCCCTCCCTCCCTCTCCCTCTTTCTCCCCCCTCCCTCTCCCTCTTTCTCCCCCCTCCCTCTCCCTCCCTCTCCCCTCCCCTCCCTCTCCCTCTCCTCTCCCTCTCCCTCTCCCTCTCCCTCTCTCTCTCTCTCTCTCTCTCTCTCTCTCTCCCTCTCTCTCTCTCTCTCTCTCTCTCTCTCCCTCTCTCCCTCTCTCCCTCTCTCCCTCTCTCTCCCCCTCTCCCTCTCTCGCTCCCCCCCTCTCCCTCTCTCTCACCCTCTCCCTCTCTCTCTCCCCCCCTCTCCCTCTCTCTCACCCCTCTCCCTCTCTCTCACCCTCTCCCTCCCTCTCACCCCCTCTCCCCCCTCTCTTTCCCCCCTCTCCCCCCTCTCCCTCTCTCCCCCTCTCCCTCTCTCCCCCCTCTCCCTCTCTCTCCCCCCTCTCCCTCTCTCTCCCCCTCTCCCTCTCTCCCCCCTCTCCCTCTCTCTCCCCCCCCTCTCCCTCTCTCTCCCCCCTCTCCCTCTCTCTCCCCCCTCTCCCTCTCTCTCCCCCCTCTCCCTCTCTCTCCCTCTCTCTCCCCCTCTCCCTCTCTCTCCCCCCCTCTCCCTCTCTCTCCCCCCCTCTCCCTCTCACTCCCCCCTCTCCCTCTCTCTCCCCCCCCCTCTCCCTCTCTCTCCCCCCCTCTCCCCCTCTCTCTCCCCCCCTCTCCCTCTCTCTCTCTCCCTCCTCTCCCTCTCCCCCCCTCTCCCTCTCTCTCCCCCCCTCTCCCTCTCTCTCTCCCCCCCTCTCCCTCTCTCTCTCCCCCCCCCTCTCCCTCTCTCTCTCCCCCCCTCTCCCTCTCTCTCCCCCCCCTCTCCCTCTCTCCCCCCCTCTCCCTCTCTCTCCCCCTCTCTCTCTCCCCCCTCTCCCTCTCTCTCTCCCCCCCTCTCCCTCTC
Source organism: Penaeus chinensis (assembly GCF_019202785.1). NCBI lineage: Eukaryota > Metazoa > Arthropoda > Malacostraca > Decapoda > Penaeidae > Penaeus > Penaeus chinensis. The sequence continues at coordinate 2,774,508 of NC_061850.1, read as the reverse complement.
TCTCCCCCCCCTCTCCCTCTCTCTCCCCCCCTCTCCCTCTCTCTCTCCCCCCTCTCCCTCTCTCTCTTCCCCCCTCTCCCTCTCTCTCTTCCCCCCCTCTCCCTCTCTCTCTCCCCCCCTCTCCCTCTCTCTCTCCCCCCCCTCTCCCTCTCTCTCTCCCCCCCTCTCCCTCTCTCTCTCCCCCCCTCTCCCTCTCTCTCTCCCCCCCTCTCCCTCTCTCTCTCCCCCCCTCTCCCTCTCTCTCCCCCCCTCTCCCTCTCTCTTTCCCCCCTCTCCCTCTCTCTTTCCCCCCTCTCCCTCTCTCTCTCCCCCTCTCTCCCCCCCTTCAATCACTCCTTCCTTCCACTTTTAGAGGGTTCAGGAATTCATTATAGCTTTCTTCATTTCCATTGTTTGCAATTGTCTTGGTACTTAACATTGTAATACTTGGCAGCCTAACAGTCTTGCTATATTAGTGTCATCGTCATCTGCGTCATGAAGATCCATCATTGGTTCTGGGACACCTGAGTAGACTTGCTTGCCCATACATTCAGATTTTATTTTATTTCCCAATTGCTTGTTGACTGCCTGTTGTGTTCTTTTTCCTTTGTGTGTGTAGGCTGCCATGTGGGTGCAGAGGAGGAGGATAGAAGTCTAGGATTGCTTCCTCATTGGCTGTTGTAAAACTACACAATAGTGCATGTTATCTGGATCTCTTCTTTGAAATCTCTTGACAAGCACATCAGTTGGCAAGGCATATAGTGTTAACTAAGCCAGGATATTATAAGATGAGTGGAGAATTTGTATAAAATGTTTACTTTTATTTGTTCCTGCTTTGTTGCTCTTAACTTGTAGGGTTATGATAATTGTGATGAGTGAGGGGGGAAAATTGGTGCTAAGACATATATAAAAACAAACACTCAGTGTTGAAAGTGAAGCTTAGTGGCATCGGGAAATATTGCCTTTTATAAACATCTCCATATTGATGTTATTGATTTTTTTTTAGATATAGATATATATTTTTTTTTTTTTTTTTATTTATAAAAAGTCTCCTGGAGGTCATTCAAAAGAAAAAAAAAGGTTGAATTTTGTGCTGAGAATTAGGTTTTGTTTATACATCAATAGACATCTTGTTGCTGTTGATTATAATAGTCCATTGCCAGTGCCAGTTCATGAGTCACTAAGACCATCTCATCTGGTCACCAGGGCTTGAATTGTGGTTCCGTTGGTCATTTGATTATATGAAGCTAGTATTCATAAGTTTTTAGAGACAAGTATATTCGCCTGGACCAGCATACTCTTGAATCACAAGATATATATATATATATATATATATATATATCTGTACCAATCATTTTTGTTTTGGCTCATGTTGCAAAGTTCCTTCAGATCGTTTCTGTTATCCTTGTAAAGTTCCATGTATTCACTGAGTCTAGATGTACTTAGTTTGTTTATCTTTAGTCACTTTCTGAAGATATGAATTTTTTTATTCCCTCTTCCTCTCACTCACACTCTTCTTCTCCTCCTCCTCCTCCTCCTCCTCCTCATCCTCCTCCTTCTCCTCCTTATTCTTATTCTTATTATTCTTATTCTTATTCTTATTCTTATTCTCCTCCTCCTCCTCCTTATTTTTCATATTCTTATTCTTCTTATTCTTCTTATTCTTATTCTTCTTATTCTTATTCTTATTCTTATTCTTATTCTTATTCTCCTCCTCCTGATTATTCTTATTCTTATTCTTCTTATTCTTATTCTCCTCCTCATTATTCTTATTCTTCTTATTCTTCGTATTCCTATTCTTCTTATTCTTATTCTCCTCCTCCTCCTCCTCCTCCTCCTCCTCCTCCTCCTCCTCCTCCTCCTCCTCCTCCTCCTCCTCCTCCTCCTCCTCCTCCTCCTCATAATGTTACTAATTATTTTATGAAAGTTAGTCCCAGAGTCTGGGACACCTTATTTGACTTATAGATAAACTTCATTCAAATTTTAGTTTCCTTGGTAGAACATTAGGTTTTAAAAACTGGTCTGTTTTCCTGCCTTTTGTTCAGTATAAATGGGACATGGTGAGCGTGAATTAGTATAGTAGTACATTTTTGTGGGTCTGGATAACGTCTCTCTCAATACAGTTGATTCCTGGCATGGATAAGCTAATCTTGCTATTTTATATGGTACATCCATATAGATAGAGACACATTATTTATTAATGCATACCTATAGATTGATTGTTGTTGGTTGTATTATGATTGTTCTATGTATAATATATGTATGAATATATGAATTCATCTTTGCATACACTTGTTTATTTGTTCATTTATATTTATATGCAAAAATAATTAAATAATCATTTATATATCAGATATTTTATTTTTATTTTTTAGCAATAATTATTTGGCTTGTCCTATATTCTTGGAAAATAAATTTGCCATCATTTTCCCCTTTTCAGATGTTTCCAAGAATTGATGATCATTAGCCGAGCCAGGAGGCGTGGGTGGGGCATACAGAGGAGACATGGCTGACAGAATGGCACGGCGCAGGGTCAAGCTCTATGCGCTAAATGCTGACCGACAGTGGGACGATAGGGGCACAGGGCATGTCACATCCTCGTAAGTATTTATGGCTTAATGTTTGTATTTATCACAGTATTTATCCAGTGTGTGGAGGAGTCCTGGTTATTTGGTACAGTCTCACCTTTTTCTGTGTGATTTTACTGCAGCTTAGGTTTGAAAGTTTTCCATACAAAACTGAAATTGTAACCTTGGCCGTGTAATACCTTAGTGGTCAAAGAAATTGAAAAGTAATTTACATAATTCCTACATGAGCATGTTCAGGGTTACCATACGTAGCATCAGTAGTTTTATGAACCTTTTCCATACCAGTCATTGACTAGCTTTGGTGACACATGCTATTCAAAAAGCAGGTTTCTGCTGCCTGTTACAGCCAAGTCTTCAAGAAAATTGTTTGGGCTGAATCTGGGTGACAAGTAACTGATTTTTAACCACCATGTGCCTAGTACTGCACATAATGTGAGTCATTAAAACTGGTGGGGTGGAGCTTGATGAGCTGTCGGTTCCACATTCCAGGCAAAACAAGGGTATCCATATATGTATAAAGATGTTCCACATGTTAGTTCATATACATGTAGATGTATAATTGTTAATACTATATGTATGTGTGTGTTGTTTATTTTTATTTTTGTGATTCATAAACCCTATTGATATACTGATATAAGAGTTTTTTCATACTCAAGTATATGAGATTGAAAATATTTTATTGAGTGAGTATAATCCTACTGGCCAAAATTTTTATTTAGAAGTACAAGAATTAATACGCTGCTAGGTATTTAACCTTGTATTTGGTCTTACTATATGCACAGGAGGGTAGTATTGAGGTCATGAGTTGAGGGTTAGTGCTCAGAGAAAGATTAAGGTTACCAGTATCAAGAGAATATGAATGGAGGGAAGGGAGGATGAGATGGGCAGTTTTCATTGTGCCTTGTGATGTGTGCTATCACAGAATTTTACAGCAGGTTCATTTAAATTCAGTTATGTTACTGTGAAAATTCATTTTAGGCACTGTTCTAGGTGAAAATTAAAGTAAAATTGGAAGTTGGTCATTTCATTTATAGATGTGTGTCTGAAAAGAACTTTGCTCCAGTTTTCCTCAGTGAAAAATAAAAGATATTCAAAAGATAAAGTGGAGGCAATGAAAATTGAAAAAAAAAAAAAAAAACTATTCTCTTTTGTAATACTGATATTAGTGAGTTGGAGTGTTTATTGCTCATTTAATTTATTGCCACAAATCAGCTCTGGCATATATGTATTTTTATATTTATATATTGTAAAAAGGTAAAATAATGAAACATTGAACGTATAGATAGTTTAATACCCCATTTTAACAGTTTTTGTATCTTGCCCCTCAACAGATATGTGGAACGGTTAAAGGGCATGTCCTTACTGGTGCGAGCAGAATCCGACGGTTCCTTACTTTTAGAATCAAGAATCCAGCCAGACACCGCCTACCAGAAGCAGCAAGGCACTCTCATTGTATGGTCAGAGGGAGAAAACTTTGACCTTGCCTTGAGCTTTCAGGAGAAGGCGGGTTGTGATGAGATTTGGGAGAAGATCTGCCAGGTAAGGGGTGTGAGGTCGTTGCTGATGGGTGAGAGTTTTATTCTGAATTGTCTGTCATGTGTTCTGTTGATATGTTTATGGTTAATCTGTTAAGCATGTTTAGACGACTGGGCACAAATAGCAGTTATGCCTGAATAGTGGAGTCAGAGGTGGGCAAAGTGCTGGCTAAGCAACTGATTTGCTGGTAGTTTGCACACCTTTTGTCACTTCTCAGGCACAGCTACCAAGCAGACCAACATGTTTGTACTTGCTTTCAGACTGATGGCACTCTCAAAAAAAGGTTGAGCTTTTTTTAAAAATTATTCTGCAATAATTTGATGTTGATAATTGATTAATGTATATTTGTAGATTGAAGATGTTTGTTCATTTCTCACAAAGGTTCAAGGTAAAGATCCCAGTGTAGACATAACCCAAGACATTGTTGAAGAAAGTGAAGATGAAAGATTTGACGATGTGTCAGACACCAACCCTTGGGTAGAACTACCACCATGTGAAATAGGTAAATTGGAAGATATTAATGAGGTAAGTTTATTCTGCTTTTTCTATGAATTTGTTTGCTTTTTGATAGAAATTGGTATGTTTCCAGTTTATAAAATTCTTGATT
>NC_061850.1:2749798-2762298 GCF_019202785.1 Penaeus chinensis | reverse complement strand
CAGCCAACAAGTAGAGAAGCTTTTTTCAAGGTAAGAAATATACAGAGCTTGTGGAAAGAGAGACCAAAACCACTGATAGATGTTTTATTGGTGTTGAGTTTGGTGTTCAAAGCTCACTTGTAATTTTTTGCATCTTTATATGCCATTTCTATGTCATGGTACCATTTCTTGTATACACAATTTCTAGTATATATTCATGTTAGTTGAAGCCCCCTGCCATAAAATGGTGCTCTTACCACACATTTGCTAAATTGAGTTGTATAAGAGGGTGTCTTTAGACTTAATGAGTGAGGACACCTTTTTCAAATATGAAAACGATTATTTACTTAGGGATTCTATGGTGAAATTTTTTTGGGGGGCAAAATTTGCACCTTCCCCCACATAATAATTTGGTGCTGATATTGTTGTTTACAAGAGATAAGTGTTAGAATGGAAGTTGCTAGCCCTCGTTTGTGAATTGTAATTTTTTACATTGTACTAGCCAAACTTCAGAATCCTCAAACTTTCATTTGGTGGCTTAGCTTTTGTTGCAAGTTCAAAAATATAGTTGCTATTTTTTAATATCAAGGTGTCTTTCTGACCTTTCTTGATTTGTGGCAAGCTTTAGGGAGCTCATTTATGTTACTTATTATATTTTGAGCTAGATAACATACAAGAATTACTCACTTTTGCTCTAAGTTTGAAAGCAAAATAAGAGTGTGCTCAAGTAGTAATCAGTATCTTTTCTTGCATTCCTTAGACTCTATCCAGCTTGGGGGTGCTTTCGGCCCTGGAAATCACTCTAGGGTTGGACGATGCTGTCATCAAGTCTGCCTCCATTGATATTCTCAGCTATATTGTGGAGTTCTCCCCCTCTATGGTACGGGAATACATGATGCAGCAGCAGCATAAAACAGAAGAGGTAAGAGGGACAGCAAGCATTTTTGTGTCCTCTTTTTGATTCATGTCTGGGAGAGGTGAGGGAACTACAAACTTTTCTTTGACCTTTTTTTTTTTTACTTCAGTTGTTGTTATGAAACTAATATAGTATGTATTATCGGTATTATTAATTTTAATTTCATCTATCCATTTTTCGTAGAACTTGTTTTGTAAAAAAAATAAAATAAATAGGGAAAACGAGTGGTGCTAATATTTGCCATTGCCTTTTCCAGGAACAGTACCTGTTAAACATCATCATTGAGCAGATGGTGGTAGATTCTGATCCAGAGATGGGTGGTGCAGTACAGTTAATGGGAATCCTCCGCATTCTCATTGACCCAGAAAACATGATGGCAACTGTCACCAAGTCTGAACGAGCAGACTTCCTCGCATTCTTTTATAAACACTCCATGCACTACCTTGTTGGTAAGTTTTATATGTTGTTTAGTGTCTTCAACATAATCTTTTTCTGCATCATATATTTATTATTATTATATTTTTTTGTTGTTGTTTTTCTTCCCTCATCTTTTTTATTTTGATAGTATTATTTAACTTTTCTATATCTGTATCTTTCCATCTATGTATCTGTCTGTCTCTTTGTATGTTGTTTTCTTTTAAAATTGATTTTTAATTTGAAAATTCAGATAATTAACCAGTATAATTTTTTATATCATAGTTGTATTGCTAACAATTTGTCTAAAACTTACCCTCTCCTTCTTTCTTTCTTTCCAGCGCCACTCCTCTCCAACACGGTAGGGGATGAGGTGGGTCGCGAGGATTACCCGTCGGCACAGCTCCTGGCCCTGATCCTGGAGCTGCTGGCTTTTTGCGTGGAGCACCACACCTATCACATCAAAAATTATATAGTCCAACGAGACCTGCTCAAACGCATCCTTGTCCTAATGAAGTCCAAACACACATTCCTAGTGCTCAGTAAGTATTATATAGATATTGTGTTTTTTGTGTGGTACCTGTGTTCAAATAGGATAAAGTATTAGACATTGTTATATCATGTATTGATTTGGACACAATGCTGTATGGCAGTTTATTGATTGAGGAACTGGTGAACTGTAACTAATATTTGTTTTCTGTTCTTCACTTTGCAGGTGCTTTACGGTTCATGAGAAAGATCATTGGCCTACGGGACGACTTTTATAATCGTCACATTGTCAATTCCAATCTCTTTGCACCAGTAGTGGATGCATTTGTCCGCAACAATGGAAGATATAACCTCCTGGATTCTGCCATTATTGAAATGTTTGAATATATCAAAGTGGTATGTATACTGCAGCACACTTTTTCTCTTCCGAAGTCCTTACCTGTTTGGTCTTGTTGACTTAGCACATTCCTCCTATGTCTAGATTTGGATATCTGAATCATAGTTGCCATAGGCTGAAATGTAATTAACCCCTTGGTGACGGGTGAAGAAAACTAAAAAAAACTCTACGCTCTGGCGAACAATGGCAACACGCCGACTTTGAGCGCAGGAGTTTGGTACATCAAGCCGAATCACCGGCTCGTAGAGCTTTGGCGCGCCGCCATGGCGTACATCCGCACGCCACATTTCGAGCGGTTTGTTTTGATGTCTTTAGATGTGACCCGTCGTTAAGGGGTTAACCAGTGGTCTAAATATCTCTTGTAACAGATATCAAGCTTTCATTAATTAGTAAGGGTTTTTAAAGCATATTAATTAATTTTTAATGTGTAATAACATTCATCTTGTATAAAAGGCTTATAAAGGTCATTTTATTAAGTGATTTCACATATGGTTTGCCTATTTATTTGATTCTAGGAGGATATAAAGTCATTGTGGATGAGTGTAGTAGAAAAGTTTGGAGAGGTCCTTGCCCAGGTGGACTATGTGCAGACCTTCCATGCTTTGCGAATGCGATATGAACAGCATCAAGATAGACTGAGAGACAGAGATAGGAATACCTCCTTGGATGGGTAAGTGGCTCAGAGCATTGGTTTAGAGTTTTTCTGTATTTGTAATAATCTCATACTCTGAACATATACAAAAGTCATGTAACTTTGTATGTAAATTGAAATGAATACTTTTGATAACAAGCAACTGGAGTAATTTGAATGTTCCTGCGTTAGGATTGGTGGTGTTGTACGAGGTGCACGGTATAGAAGAGATGTCAGAGATCTTGACGAGGAGGAAGAGATGTGGTTCAACAACGATGAAGAAGAGATAGAGGAGACTGAAGCACTTTCTGTTCTGCCCTCCAGAGACACAAGTTTGTCACCTGTTGGTGAGTGTCTGTTGTTATGTCTCCAAGGCCCGTTAATGAATGCAACATAAAAATAAACTGGTTTAATGATCATGATACTAATAGAAAGGAATAATTAATTATAGCAAATAACAAATGAGAATAATATATATATAAATTTATTAGTTAATTCCCTGATATATGCAAGATTTTTTACATTTGATTGTAACAATATTTAATTGTGACCTTACCAGAAAAAGTAGAAAAAGAGAATGGAGCTAGCAAGATGATCGGTGCAACAGGGAAACAGGGTCTGCTGCTCAACAATGGCAACAAGGACAACAACAACACTGCCACTGCTCTGTCTTCAGAAGGCAACAAGTCTCCCGTCCCTGCCCGCAAGAAGGTAAGTTTTGGCTACTGTTTTGTGTTTCTGTCTTTGCATAAATATATGGATATAGATAAAGGAATAGTTTTTGATAGACATGCCACAGAATCATGATTGTGATACTTGATCCCTTTTTAGCATAGATCTATTATATGCTGCAGAAGATAAAAAATGGCTTTATAATTATAGTCACATTAAGGAAATAAATTTTCAACAAAGGGGTTCGATTATAAACATATTAAATATTGTGTTTATTATTTTAGTTGAAGATAACATTTTTGTTACAAGAGTCGGAAGAAGAACGTGAATGCATATATATATATATATATATATATATATATATATATATATATATATATATATATATATATATATATATATATATATATATATATATATATATATATATATATATATATATATATATATATATATATAATGTTGTGTGGTGGAAGAAATTAAGTATACTTATCGTGTTTTAAAGATCTTAGATAAGACACTGATACCCAGTGTCAAGATATTACATGATAAATAATATTTGGATCAAAAGGATTTAGTAGGTTGATAATGAGATGGTTTGAAAATATGAGAAGCAGCAAACAGTTATAATGAGAGAATGGTATTGATATGGATTTGCATAATATGAGGTGACTTTTGGGTTAAGGTCAAGTCTTTCTTTTATGCTAAAATGAGGAAATACTTAAATTTAACCATTATAAGGATACATTTTAAATCTTTTGCAAAAGTAAAACAACAGTTATGATCTTTTTGTAATTGTTTGCAACTATTGTATTGTAAGCATTTTGTATTTTATATTTATTTTGTATAATGTTTTGCATTTTAAAAGTCTTTGTTATTAATTTACAGGTAATATTAGGACATTTAAGAAACATGTGTAAATAATGCTAGTATTTTCAACAGAAAATGAGCACTTTATTATAAATCTTGGTTAGTGATGAAAAGTCTATTAACAAAGGTAATGAAATAAGTATGTGGTTATCTGTAACCTCATGATCCTGGATGGAATGTCTGCCATGGCAGGGTGAGCCAGAATTTTGGATGGCATAGTAGATGCCATGACAATTGAGGCTGCTCTGTTCAGCACATAGTGTTATCATTGACTTCTATGATGGCACTTGTTCTTTAACCTTCCAGATTGTCCTAAGCCTTAGTTTTCAGATTCTTGAATTGAAAAGCAAGAAGGGACTTTTTCAATAAAACACAGGGGGGGAAAAAAAAAAAAATTTCCTTCTCTCCCTGATATTAATCCTGGGGCATAAGCTGGTGTGTTCTGATTAACCATATTCATGTTGACTTGTATAAAAGGTATGAATGAGAATAAATATCTTCACAGCGCAAGAAATGTATTTGACTGGATTTGATTGTTTTCATCAAAAATACATGTATTTCTGATGAAGATAAAATCTAAACCAGTCATACATCTCTTGTACTGTGAAGTGTTCTGATTATTTCCTGATGCCATTGGGTCAAAGCATTGTTTTTCTCTTACTACTTATTTAGTTACTGAACGGTGACAGTACGATTTTTTTATATTTAATTTATTATAATGGAAGCAAATTCATAAGGAGTACCCTGTAATATTAAGAAAGAAGAGGTGTATATATATATTTACAATTTACATTTACTATTGCTCTTTGCAAAGAATATGATTTCTCTATTTTTCTACTTCTTGTCCTCAGCATACATTTTATGAGCTGGTTCCTTTACTGCACTTTCTCCATATATTGCACCATATAGTATGCATTTGTGACCCTTCTCATGATTCATGCTCAACAAAAAATCTCAACAGTACAAAGCAGACTATGGCAAAACATTTTGCAGCTAAATATGATATGTGTTTAGAGGTGATGATAGGGACCCCAAATACTTTCATAATTATATATACACAATGGCTTTTAGAAGACCGGAATTTCAGCTTGTTAGACTTTTTAGATTTAGATCCATTTTCATTTTTTCATTTAATGATGTGGTAAGTATATATGTGATGGCCCCTATTTTGTATTTATGTTAATATCTGTATTTTTTAGGTGAGTCTTGTGGCATATGATGAAAATTCTGATGAAGAGGAAGAGGAGGAGGAGGAAGAGGAAGCTGGTGAAGAAGACCAGGAAGAAGAGGAAGAGGAAGAGGACAGTAATGTTCCGTCTGCCAAAAGACCGCGACTAAGCAGTGATTGAGGGTGTGTGAGTGGCAGAGTCAGCAGTCAGTAAGCTATGGGCCTGGCTGTGGTGCAGTGGGAAAGACGTGGCAGCACTATGGGCAATTAACTGATGAGTCAGTCGGCTGCATTGATGTGCTGTGCTGGCCTCTTGCCCACCTTTCCTGTGATGGTGATTGGCGACAGTTGAGGCAATGACTGCCAGTAGCCCAACACTGCCAGCAGCGCACCCAGGCTGCACCCACTGCCTACCCACTCACCCATGTACATAGCCCGCACAATGCCTCACACCCATGTGTACAAATCCTTCTGTATATGTGAGCCAGCAGCAGCTGTGGGCCCATCTGGACCCGTGCCACCGTGACCAAGAAGTAATGGACATTTTAATGGAATATTTTTATATAGTGTAAATTGTTATTGACAGTGTTAGTACTAGTGTGTGTGCTGAGGGCCTAGACTTGGTAGTGAGGCCAGACTGCAACTTCAGTTGCGTTGCACAGTCTTGAGGCTGCTCTCTGCCTTGTGCAACTAGTGTGTCTTGTTGCAGTAAACTGGGGGAACCCTGTGAGTTTGCAAGACATGCAAGTTTGAGTGTATGCTTGTACGTGTGGGACTGATTGAGTGCGTGAATATGTGAGTGAGTGCATTTATGCAAGCGTGGCCCAACCTGTTTAACTGGAACCTTATCTTGAGTGGTGAGGTCCCAGCTGGGATATTCACAACACTTGGTTGAGGCACAGAAGGCCTCCCAAGAATCTGAACTGTGACTGGGCCTGTGATGCTCCCATGCCTGCTCCTCTAACTGTTTTCTGGTTGAACATGGCCAGCAGCTAAGATAATCTCAGTATTGGGTAACCAAACGTTTTAGTACCTGTTGTCTTGTAGGAAGAGTCCAACAATTTCCACTCAGTGCTGAACACTTAATGAAGGGGAGCAAGCTGGGCAGACCAGATGGCAACAGCAGTGGATGGTAACACAGAAATGCATTTACAATCGTTGGCAAGCATGTTATCATCAGTCATGTCATGAATCATCTCATATTTCATTTTTCGGTTCTGCAATGTTTGATAACATTTGTTTGACAGGCCATCATTATGGTACTTGATTGGGGGACTTGGGGCTCTTTTTTCCTATATGTGAAAAAGCAAAATGTCATGAATTTTTTATAAAAAAAGAATACAGTGCTTTGAAATTTTCAGTAGAAAATGGAGTTTATTACACCTGAACATTGGCTAGACAAAAGTCGTGAATGGCTTGCAAATTGATGTTCCTAACATTAGTTTCATAAATAGGCTTGCATTCAAAAGCAAATTTGGTGCCTGTCTATATTAGCTTTGAGAGTACATTCATTTTTATTACTTGGCATCAAGATATTAGCTTGTGACAATTTTTTCTTCAAAATTTCTCAAGTGCATGGTGTTCAAAATTGTTTGTTGATTTATTTTTCATTATTACTGGTTGTATCGAAGTTTTAATGAAACAAACTGCAGACAAGGTAATTTTTGTTAGAATATAAATATATATTTTTATTTAGGCAGTATATCACCTTCTACCCCACATGGTAAATACTAATTTTCTCTTTGTCAGAAAAATAAAATCTTTAGGATTATACAGTCATATTTAAGGTACTAGCTAAGTCAATATTTCCAGATAATGGAAATCTCATGTACAAACGACGTCTATTTTATGACTGTGTTACACACTAGCACATGCCATTGTGGATGTACAGTTACTTGGCTATGAAGTTGCAGTTTGAAACTGTTCTAGACATGTCAATTCTCAAAAGGCTAAAGAATTTGAACTATATATATTTTTTTTGCTTATTTTAGTAGTTTGTAAATAATAAAATGGATTACTATTTGGAGATGTACTGTAGGTATATGAGAGCTCTCTTCCTTTGCTGAAATACCTGTGATATTTTGTCATTTTTCCCTGATTTTGTACCATGTATATTCTCTGTTGAAATTATAGTGGATTAGTTCACACAAAATCATTTAACCAAGATTATAGTGATGAAAATAAACTTTTTACCAGGGCATTGAAAACAAAACAAAACAAAAAAAACAAAAAAACAAAAAAAAATCATAAACCATTTTATACTTTAATTAATGCAATTATCCTTCAGATGCTTTGTATTTAGTGATGACAAGTTCTAATGATGTAATGTCTCACTATCAATGGGTACTATTATTTTTTCTTCTTCTACTCTTTATTCACAAATCCACTGGTCCATTGTCATTTACCAGAACCATTGTCACCTCATTGTTATCACAGCAGCACACACAGTTCGTATGTTGTCTTCTGAAAACTGTCAGTCTTTGTTATACAGCATGAGGCCTGTTTTGTAGAAACTTATACAGAGAAATACTGTATAAAATGGGAATAATTTTTAACATTTTATGTTACCCAAGGTACTCTACTGAAAAACAATACATGAAATTAAATTTGTTTTATTATTCCATCTATCCAAGTCAAGATATTTTTTTCAAAAATGTAAAGCAAACCAAGCACTAATTTTCACTCGCATGTATAACGTAAAATATTAAAAGTAACAATGTTTCTCCATGTAGAAATAACCAATAAGTATCTTAACTGCATCAGCTGATTGGCATCCTGCTAAGCTACACGTGTATACAAATGGCAACAGTTAGATGACATTGGCTCAAGAACCTCTTGGTATTCCCTGTCACTTCCCTGATGATAAAAAGAAAAAAAAAAAAACACCTTTACCTTTACTGACATTTGCCTCTGTTCAAGCTGCTCTTAATGCATAATTGTTAGTTTATTACACTAATAATCAATATTTTTTTTTATTTTTTTTTATACTGAGAATTGTAATGTGTTAAATGAGTAAAGAGAAAATGTTACGAGGATATATATATATTTTTTTTCTTTTCTTTCTTGCTTTCTATATATTTTTTTTAAACTTGATTTCAGCATGACCTGTAATACAAAGAACTTGAACCTCTTCAGAAATTAGAAACAGCTTGTGTTAGAGGCATAACATATCTGATGCACCATGACTGTTAAAAAATTAAATGAAAATAATCCTTGGTTTTACTTGTAATCTCTGAGCTTGTGTGTACTAAGTACAAACAATGTGCATTTATACAGTTGGATCACATACCCATTTACAGACAGTCCACTAGTCAGGTGAACATATGTATCTGAAAGGATTTTATGTACAAAGTGAAATGTATAAAGAAAAGTACAAAAATAGTACAGGAAATTAGTATGGAGATTGCTGTGGAATGAATTTTGATATTCTTGATAACTCCCATAATCCATGTGACATTTTTATATAATCTTTGATTCCCTTAGACATTATTTGCTGTACATACATTATTTAGAGAAAAAAAAATGAAGAAACTGCATAATCTTGCAAGCAGGGAAACACTGATACTCTTTAGAGATGTATGATGTTTATAAGGAATAACAGCTGGTCCTACAACAAAACAACAACTCATCTTTCTGTATAAGAAAATATGACAAATTACTTAATCTTTAGTTTTTCAACCCTTTAAAGTGGGAGAAGTAATTTGTTGATACACTATCATGCATGATTTAGAGCAAGATATCAAAAGTTAATGAAGTTGCAAGTCCGTTCTGAATAAATATCTAGATATACCTTGATATGGGAACACAAAACTATGGTACACAGTTCTTAGAAAAAGCAACAGAAATAAGAAAAATAAATTGTAAAGGTCCAGAGAAAGAAAAAAAAAAAAAAATGAGCTGGCTGTGTAGGATTCATACACAAACAAAACCAGGGCTGTCCACATGATTAGGTAGGATTGTCTAGCACCAAGACAGACTCTGATAAGTGAGAAAATAACAGGAAAATTACTTTATTACTGAGAAGTTTGTCCCTCAGTGAGTCCTCTCTACTTGTGTATACCGATCATGCCTGCTTGTGTGGACAGGCCCCGACACAATTTTAGAGGGGAAAAAGTATCTTAAGATGACAGAAAATACTCTTACATTATGAAAACGGTTTTCATGTCGCATTTACACATTGTTCCTGCTACTTAGCAGAAAGAAACCGTTGTATTTATATATAAAAGTGTTTAAGTCATTATTAAAATAAAAACATGAAAATTAAAAGACCAATGTTTCCAATCATTAAATTGCGATAGGGTGATTATTGCAAAAGAAAGTGATAATGAATGAAGCAAACATAAAACTGCTTTATTCTCAAGTATAAGCATAGCAATATTTTATACATTACAATTCTGAATACCAACACCACACTGTCTGGTAGCATAGAAGTTCCTCAGCAAAGGAATGTTAACAAAATTTCTATTTATATTTTTTTAATACAATACACAAACGATCACAAAATTTTCAAATCCTGCTACTTGCAAAAAGCTGAAATGAATAATAGCCAACAGCACTACCCAGTTTGCTCAATATCTCCGGTTTCCTCCAGTGAAAACCAATTTATTAATATTAGAATAGTAATTCAACTTGTGTCCCCACACCACAGATTGTTCAACTTGGTTCAGGGAAGATTAACTATTTTAGATTAGATTATAAAAAGTTCAAGAAAGACAATCTTCATCCCTTTCTACTGTGATGTCCAACTTGAATAAAATATTAAGACAATCTCCATATGATTTTCTTCTTTAAAAATTCTTAGCTTTTGTGCAATATTTGAAACAACTGTCATACTATATAAGACTTGCTTTCTATGTTACACTTGTATCTCATGAATAAAAACTTGTTAATTTTATTCCCAACAGAGTATCAAATTTGTTATTGTCTGTTATAATATTCCTCCCTATAGGAACATGCTTCCATGCACTCACCTCTCGCACAACTTTTTTATTTCTTGATTACAAACAAACATGAAAAAGACCAGAGATGTTCATAATTATTTCTTATTTTGCTTCCTAACAAAAAAAAAAGAATCTACGTAAACACTGCAATCCCTAGGAAGAGAAACTTCATAAATCAAATTGAGCAAAATGAAAGACCCAACGCATAGACAATTGCTATATAAAAATAATTCTTGCTAATAAAACCCAATAAAAAAAAAACCTTGTACCCCCTTGGGCAAAAGAATAATATTATTAAAAAAAAAAAAAAAAAATAATGGAAGAAATGTAAAACCATCAAACCAAATGGGTGTGAAATATCACTTCTATACACATGTATATGTATGTACATATAAATATATATACAAATATATACAAATATATACAAATATATATATATATGTAAATATATATACAAATATATACAAATATGTAAGTATATGTAAGTATATGTATATGTATATGTATATGTATATGTATATGTATATGTATATGTATATGTATATGTATATGTATATGTATATGTATATGTATATGTATATGTATATGTATACATGTCTGTGCGTGGGCGTGGGCGTGTGGGTAAGGTAAAGTAAGGTAGGGAAGGGCAAGGCAGGATGGGGTAGGGTAGGGTAAGGCTGGCTATAGCAGAGCAGGGCAAGATGGCATAGGGTATGGTATGGGAAGACAGGTTAGTGTAAGGAAGAGTAGGGCAGGGTTGGGTAGTGTAAGGCAGGTTAGGGTAATGTAGGAAATGCAAGGCAGGTTAGGGTAATGTAGGAAATGCAAGGCAGGTTAGGGTAATGTAGGAAATGCAAGGCAGGTTAGGGTAATGCAGGAAATGCAAGGCAGGTTAGGGTAATGTAGGAAATGCAAGGCAGGTTAGGGTAATGCAGGAAATGCAAGACAGGTTAGGGTAATGCAGGAAATGCAAGGCAGGTTAGGGTAATGTAGGAAATGCAAGGCAGAGCAGGGCAGAGCAGGGCAGAGCAGGGCAGAGCAGGGCAGGGCAGGGCAGGGCAGGGTAGGGCAGTGTAAGGTAATGGTAATGGTAATGGTAATGGTAATGGTAAGGTAAGGTAAGGTAAGGTAAGGTAAGGTAAGGTAAGGTAAGGTAAGGTAAGGTAAGGTAAGGTAAGGTAAGGTAAGGTAAGGTAAGGTAAGGTAAGGTAAGGTAAGGTAAGGTAAGGTAAGGTAAGGTAAGGTAAGGTAAGGTAAGGTAAGGTAAGGTAAGGTAAGGTAAGGTAAGGGAAGGGAAGGGAAGGGAAGGGAAGGGAAGGGAAGGGAAGGGGACAGGGCAAGGTAGGGTAGGGTAAGGCAGATTAGGGTGAAAGTGAGGGAGAGAGAAATAGCATATATTGCTGGAATCACATGGGGCAGAAGTAATGAAGAAAAGAGAGAGAGAGAGAGAGAGAGAGAGAGAGAGAGAGAGAGAGAGAGAGAGAGAGAGAGAGAGAGAGAGAGAGAGAGAGAGAGAGAGAGAGAGAGAGAGAGAGAGAAACTCATCAAGTCTCATCTTTTTTGTTAACCTCAATATCAACAGTACCATTGAGTCCCTTGATAAAAGACAAGTTTTCTGTTTTATATGTGAAGTGAAGGATTTCTTCTTGCTCTTCCAAGTATGATGTGAGATTCCATGCATCCAAGGCCAGAGCAAAGCAAGAAGAATCCACAAAATGGTTACTATAATATATTCTGTCGTCGAAACCAAGTGCCTCCTCAGCCATTTCATCTGTTAGCACTTCTGACTGACCCATATTGTAGAACTGCGGATAGTACCACTTTCTGAATTTGTCTCTTGCTTCCGGTTCTGAATACAGGCATATGTTTCTCTTCTGCAGCTGCTTGAGAAGGACAAATAGTCCCTCTGGGGTGAGAGAGGTGTTCTCTAGATGAATGCCTGTGTAACGGATGTGCATGCTGCCCAAAAGGTTTGCCAATTTAGAGACACTTTTATCGTTTATGTTTTGAATATACACGTCTAG
>NC_061850.1:2734798-2739798 GCF_019202785.1 Penaeus chinensis | reverse complement strand
TAATTAACTCTTGTTGCCATTACTCATATCTACCTTTAATATGAATATCATAACACTGCACCTCATCATCCTGAGCATTATTTTATGATAATGGAGTGACAATCATGGTAGCTAACACTATTTATGGGATGGCATAAACTTAGGACATGCAACTGCTTTCGTTTTCTCGCATTAAATATCTTTGCTCTCTTTTGACCAAGGCTGGGAGGTACTGCCTGAGGTGGCAGATCTTGGAAGGATATTTTGGTTATGTAGTGTTGGGGACTGTCGGTCAGTAGCATGTGTAATAAGCCATGTTTCATATATCCTCGAAGTTTGATGATTGATAATGCTAATGAATGATGGATAATGATGAATAAGGAGTGATGAAAGATGACCAATGGCAAATGATGATGATGATGACATGGCACCAATAATAAGTGATATTAACATTTTCATTACTTGGGAGGGGGGACATGTGCTGCGTGTCCCTCCTGAGATTGCCTGTACTTTTAGACTGAAATTTTTCTCTAGGCAAATGGCTCCAAAATTCCTGGCAATGCTTCTAGTGGTTCATGTTCATATTAAAGCAATGATAGATGAAAAGTGCTGCCAGAGCTGATAAATCATTGGTAGTTTTAAAGGTACTAATGGTGCTGCCATTATTTTTGGGGATCAGTGCTACTAGCAGCTACTTTCAGAATGATTTTACTAACTTGCTGCTGCTGTGAAAATTGTGCATTCACTGTAATTTTTTTTTCAAAATATTTCTGCACATAGACGGCTTAATAAGTACTCAGCTATCAAACAGTCCATTAATAGACCTTGTCAACTCTCCTGATTTCAATTTTCCTTAAGTTATTGGAAAATATGTTTATTTTTACAAATGCATTCAATATCGATGATATTGGGCATGGTATGAAAGTACGGTATATGCCATTTCTGGCAGCATTGGGTCAATGGTTGAAATTTACATATTTAAAAGTACCAACTACTCTTCAGTATATAAATCTCTAAGTGAAAGATAACTCTCAAGTTTCATAGGACCTGAATATTAACCAGATATGCTGGACTTATGATATGGAAAAAAAATTACATTCAGAGCATTTTTTTTATGTCATTTCTATAGACACTTTGTAAAATCTGGGGCAAAATATTATTATACTGCAAAACAATAGAACTTTTGAAATCCAGAAACTTTTCTTTTTACTTACATTGCATAATTACTATGACTAATTTTTTTTATTTATACTTGTCAAAAATATGCTTTTGAGTAAATCTTTATAGACAAGTTTGGATAACAACACACTCCTACCATTCCCTCCTTGTTTTCTCATTAGTACAAATCAACTGTAAATTTGTTATGGAAAAAAAAAAATGCAGCAAATCATACCATACAGTAATCTTTTTTTGTTCTTATTTGTTTTAAAATACTCATTCCACTGAATATTTATTTACACCAAAGAACAAATTTTCATTTTGGTAATCTTTACAAAACTACAATAGGAAGGCTATATAAAAACACACATTAAGAGAAGTTCCCTTTTTTAATTTACTAACAGTTTTTCATGAAATATATTGTACATGGTTCTGTCTGACCCTTATATACATGCTAAAAGTAGGCGATGAATAATAATATTACTCTGCTGGTTCAAAGGTGTAGTGAGTTTTGCCCTCCTCTGGGAATTGCTTGGGAAGCTGGAAAAGAAAATCACATGAACACTATATTTTCAAAACATACTGCTAATATACAACTTGTATGGGTATTTATATGTCTAAATATATGGAAAATTTAAAGTAGGTTAAAGTAGTTTCCCCAGAAGCCTTTATACAGACTTTTAGGAGGAGAGCCAGATGGAAAAGGGGCAAACTTTGTGAAGATCACAGTTCTTAATGCCACTGTAGAGAGAGAGGGTAGAAGAAAGAAGAGAAAAGAAAAGAAAAGAAAAATTAATCTGCCAAAATCAAACGATTCACTTGAAACAAGGATTTAGAAAAGTTATTTAATTAAATGATATATCAGATACCACCCTTTTTATTCAATTTAACCCGAAACTTTTACAATTGTCTGCATTCTCTAACTGATATTAATAAAATTATCGACTTGCTTTCTTCACTTAAAAACATAAAAAGTCACATAAAAAGATAAATCAAAAGAGTACAAACAGAAAGGAGTAACACCCACCACTGGCCAGTGCATCTTATTGTCATCAATGTAAAAGTATGCGGCTAGGAAAGCTGCCATGACTCCGAAGAAGGTGAGTGCCTGATCACCAAGTGAAAAGCGAGGTTTCTGGGTGTCATCAACACGGTCGAGGCCGTACATATCAGCACTGGCGTGGATCTGAAATGGAAACAGAGTCAGTACTATAAAGGTGACTACATCAGTTATCTCCAAAAATGCTGATCCACTTATATATAGGCATGTATTATTATTATTATTTTTTTGGGGTATATCTTTGCAGAAGAGGAGGAGGAGAAGGATGAGTGGGGAGGAGGAGGAGGGAGGAAGAGGAGGAGTGGGGAGGAAGAGGAGGAGGGAGGAAAAGGATGAGTGGGGAGGAAGAGGAGGGAGGAAAAGGAGGAGGGGGAGGAAAAGGAGGAGGGGGGAGGAAAAGGAGGAGGGGGGAGGAAAAGGAGGAGGGGGGGAGGAAAAGGAGGAGGGGGGAGGAAAAGGAGGAGGGGGGAGGAAAAGGAGGAGGGGGGAGGAAAAGGAGGAGGGGGGAGGAAAAGGAGGAGGGGGGAGGAAAAGGAGGAGGGGGGAGAAGGAAGAGGGATGAAAAGGAGGGAGAAGGAAAAGGAGGATGCAGGAGGAGGAGGAGGAGGAAGAAGGAACAACATAAGGAATATTCCCAATTGAAAATGTCATTATTGTATTACCTGGTATATAACATACTGTATTTACAAATATATAGATAATAATTCAGCCAGGTGGCTTCCATCTAGATCTCTCGCATACTGTACATCTTATTGAAACATTTAATAACAGTATCCTAAATACTAGTGGCACTATTAAATATGAATGGTATTGCCATTAATACTTCTATTCAGTATCACACACACCATGTGGTCATATTGGCCCTTTTGCATTTGTAAAATATTCTTTCTAGGCCTGTTTACCTACACATAAAAGCTTGCATTTCTCATACTCTTCCCCTCCACTAACACTCTAGTTTCTCCCATCAGATGCCTTTCTCTCAAGGACCGATATCTCTCACCGGTTCGCCAAAATCTCTTCGGTGCTCAGGATGGTCCCAGTTTCTGTAGGGGTCTCTTGCTTCAGCTGATACAACTGGCAGCTTGGGGTAGTCGCCTAGGCCCAGGCCGTCGTCGGGATAGGGCTCGTATTCATCAGGTCGCAGACCATACTTGCGTGCGGCAGCTGCGCGCTCCTCTGGGGTGACGGGATATTTACCAGGCTTCCAGTCCTTATTCCAGTCTGAAATATAAAACAACATACAAGGCTCAGAAAAAAATTATTATAGATAAAAAGTAACTGCATTTAGGGCTTGTGCATGCTAATGATTATGAAAACAGAAGAAAAAGAATAAAAAAGACAGCTATTATTTGAAAAGTTAGAAGTTGGTTATCTATTCTTAATATCTCTCTCCCTTCTATACCACTTATAAATAAAAGAGATACCATGGCTTCCAAGCTTCGCACTCCAACAAAGACCAACAAATCTCCCCCATGTAAATTCTGGTAAAGCCTAAACTGGGTTCTCATTTTGATGATAAATTGCCAAAATTAATTATCATTCTCAACTTGCAAGAATGCATATGGTGGAAGTTTACTGGCCACTACCATAGTATAATACATGGAGGCTACAGAACTACTTGATATGAATAACATTATTTATTATTCGTCTCCATGCAGTCCTATTGTAAATAATTGAATATAATTTTTATTACTGTCTTGTTATTATTCTTTTTTTAGCTCAGTTTAGTGATGAATCATAATAGTCTTATAATTTGACCAATATCCATAAAAGAAAGAGAAAGAAAACAAAAGAAAAAAACGACCTATAGAACTTGTGAATGCCATTATGCATACCAGCTCTTTATCAAGTTGGAAAAGCCTTTCTAGACATGTCCATATTTACAATAAACTTTTCTGTTTTTGGTAGGGATCAATTAAAGTATTAACCACAAAAAAGATATAAAACACTAGTATTAAAAATAACAGAAAATAATCTGAAGAAAAGAGAGCCCATAGTCATTAGCAAAAATCTGGAGCAACTCAATAGATCGTCCTGACTCCACATCTTCAGGGTCCCAGCAAAGGCAACAGACTTATTATATTCTGGAAATATGGTCCAATAGCTTTATTTGGCAATCATTGATGAAGAATATACAAGTGGGAGAGTTTTGTTGGCCTTTGCCAGAACGCCAAAGAGACAGAGGTCACAAAGGACATGGGACTTCCCTTAGGTGAATGTAAGTTCTAGGCTAGGAAATACAGTAAGAAGTTGGGTTTTTTTGGGGTGAAACCTATGTTAGAAAGGTTTTTGGTTCATATGGCAATGTTTGCAGATTCTCAGGGGTGGCTGGAGTAATAGGGGGCGTGGTCACTTCATAAACAATTAAAATATATATTTTTTTTCTTGCCATACAATAGAAGCTGCTTTATTCTTCGGGGTGGTCTTCTCCAGCAAATATGGGGCCTAAACTTTGAAGGGTCAGCCTAAGTGCCGGAACGACTTGTAAGCTGGCATATATGGTAACGTTTCTTGCTTGATCCTCAAAGTTTATGTGTGATGTCTTACAAAAATTTAACTGAGAAAAGGTTTCTGCAAGATTGGTAGTAAGTAAGGACCAGACCATACAGCTCCTACACGCTCCAGCCTGCCCACACCTGCTCTCTGCTAGCGTCGATGTGGCCCAAGTTTGTGAACTCTAATATGAGATTACAGCCTTACTGTTATTATAACCATATTAATTTTGGGAGCTAACAGTGTTGCTGTACATGGGCCTTACAAGGCATTTACTCTCCTTCTCTTTATTCTTTTAGTGTATCTCTCT
>NC_061850.1:2727298-2729798 GCF_019202785.1 Penaeus chinensis | reverse complement strand
CATGTGCTGCGATAGGTGACCCTGGAATTTGACATTGGCAGTCCTGTTCCTGAAGTAGTCACCTATCCAAGCCAAGAGCTTTCCTCTGATTCCCTTCTGGATCAGGCTTTCCTGAATGGCAAGCGGACTTGCCAGTTCAAAAGCCTTCTCCAGGTCAAGGAATACCACCACAGCTGGGCCCTTGCTGATTGTGCTTAAGAGCGTGGCTATGCTGTGTGCTGTGCCCATGCCCCTTGTGAACCCGTGGAGGTGTTCGTGCGGGGGTCCCGTTTTCCATTGAAGCCGGTTTAGTACCATCCTCTCAGCCGTCTTGGCCAGGCAGCTGAGCAGAGAGATGGGGCGGTACTTCCCCGGCTCCTTTGGTTTTGGGACAGGAACTATGGTAGCCCTCTTCCAACTCTGGGGTAGAGTGGAAGTTTCCCAGGACTTGTTGACGAGTTGCAAGAGTGCACGCGCACCTGCTAGTCCTAGGTGGGAGATAATGGGGTACGATATCCCATCAGAGTCCGGGGCTGTGTTGGAACTGGTTTTATAGGCTTTCCTTAGTTCCCTCAGAGAAAAGGTAACGTCTGAGTTATCGGGTTCGGCTGCCCTTTCTCTGATCTGAGCATGTCTGTCTGGCTGTAGACGCTCTTGTCTTGCCCTCAGCTCGGCTGGCAGACTGTTGCTGCTCATTCTCGCAGAGAACTCGTGCGCCAGTCTGTTAGCCTCTGCTTGGGGGTCGAGATGGGTGCACCTTAGGGCTGAGCGGCTGGTAGCTCGCTTGACCCGTTGCCACAGCTCTGAAAGGGTGGTTTGGTGGTCGAAGGACTCACACCATTCCAGCCACTTTTCCTGCCTGACTCTGTTGGCAGTTTCCTTGGCATCCGTGACAGCCTCCCTTAGGAGGGATAAGTTGTCAGGGGTTCTTTGCCTTCGGAATAGTTTTCGGCACATGTTCACCCTGTGGTTGACCTCCCTGATCTCGTCATTGAAGTACCAGGCGTCTTTGTGACTTCTGGACCCAGGCCGAGTTTTGGGTATGGTCTGTGAGGCTGCTTCATTAATGGCGTTTAGCAGGCTAGCTTCGAGCACTTCCACATTTTCGCTTTGTGGGGGATCGTTGCATCTCAGACAGAGGGCCAAGGCGTTTGAAACGCCTGCCAGTTGGCCTTGTCTGTTTTCCATCTTGGATTCGGTCTTAGGATTTCGGCTGGGCCAGCATCCATGAGGGTAGTTATAGTGCCGTAATGGTCACTTGTGACGGTCTCACCTACACGCCAGCCAATCCTCCCCACCAGAGTCGCAGTGGCCAGGGTGAGGTCTAGGACCCCTCCTCTGACATGCGTTGGCTCTTGGGTGTTGAGGAGAGCGATCTCAGGGAATGTCTCTAGCATGTCGGCTTTGTGATAGCCGGCCGCATCCGGTGCCCGGCAGAGAGCCAGGATGGGGTGGTGTGCATTGAAGTCTCCCCCTATGATCACTCGGTCGTGTGCAGCAGAAGCACAAACCTGGCTGATGTCTAAGCTTCTACAGCGTGGCCGGCTGTACACGTTGTACAGTTTGAGGGGCCCCCCGGCCAGGTGAACCTCGACGGCAAGGGATTCAACATCGTCTCCACAGTGCGATGCTCTCACAAGGGTGATCAAGCCTCTCTTGCCAGGTGTTCGTGGCAGTGTGAAGGCATGGTACCCTGAGAAGCGAACAGTGTCCACTGTTAATGTCTCCTGGAGCATGACAATGTCAATGTTCCTTGATCGCACTACTGCTTGGAGAAAAGCGTTCTTTGCAGAGAAGCTATTGATGTTCCACTGCAGGATGCTTAGATGGTGTGTCATGATGTTGCTCAGTGATAGTTACATCAGAGACATCGTCGGAGTCTGACAACTCCATTGCGAGGTCCTCGCTGGTTGAGGGCTCCTCGTCTGTTGTCAGGCTATCCTTGGGTCCACTGGGAGGTAGCTCTGACTTTGGTTGGTTCGGCTTTTCTCTCAGGCTTTTTCTTGGCTGGCCTTGCTGGCCTTGCTTGGGCAAGGTCAGCGTGATCTGGCTCTGGCTGCACAGATTCAGCCTGTTTTGGCTCTGCCTGTGAAGGCATGGCCTGGTTTGGAGTGGGGAGGGGAGTCTCGTCCTGGGGTGAGGGTGAGGCTGGTTTTGCTCTAACCAGCTTTCTTCCCTTAAGGGCTGCGACAGTCTGGGTCATTGCCGTCATGGCGACCGAAACTGTCATCTCGGCCTCCTCACTCGACCTCCCCAGGGCTGTTGCTACTGCTGAGACAATAGCAGTTAACAGGAGAGTCATATCGTCCTCGTCAAAGAGGAGATGATCATCTGTTGGGGAGGTTTTTGTGTTGCTCTTAGAACCTTTTTTCTTTAGTTTCCTTTTCTGCACCTTTGGCATTGTCGGAAACTCCTTTTTGTTGGAGACATCCGGTGTCGGCTGAGGGGCGGCTTCCTTCCTCTTAGGAGGTCAGGAGGCCTTTTCGCTTTTGTTCCTTCCCCAGACATGGGTGCCCGATGG
>NC_061850.1:2702298-2704798 GCF_019202785.1 Penaeus chinensis | reverse complement strand
CAATGAAAAATTTCTTCCGCACAGATCAAACTTCTGAACAGATGGTCGTTAGAAGCTGCACCATCGATTCGGGAACACTTACGACAGACACAGAACTGGGACGCCAGAGCCATTGCGGGATGTTTACTTATGATGGAAAGTAAGTATCAGAGACACGGAGTTCTCTTTGTTACTTTGGGACGATGGCAAACGCTTGATGAATTTAAGTTACGTGGATCGATTAATGTAATTTTTATTTCATGATTTCTAATGCCTTGTTACGTGATTATTCTAAAGGATATAGTGCTTGTTACGTGTTGCAAGTAAGTTTATAAGTCAGTCGTTCTTATGCCCTGACACTCCCAATATCATCATCTCTGAATAGAGTTACACCAGCCTCACAAACAGCCTTAATGCTTGCAGTTGCTGTTTCAGGCTTGGCAACTCGGCTGTAATTTTGGTACTGGGATTCATAAACCAGCCTTGATTACCATCGTTGGCGTGTTCTCCTTGATATCAGGGGCGTAGGAAGTACCCAAATACACTTCTCTTGGCCAGTAATGAGAGTGAGAACATCTGCTCATCTTTCTGGCTCAGTCCCCCTCACTGAGTTTGAGAATTATTCACTCTCTCTTTTCTCCTCTTT
Source organism: Penaeus chinensis (assembly GCF_019202785.1). Classification (NCBI taxonomy): domain Eukaryota; kingdom Metazoa; phylum Arthropoda; class Malacostraca; order Decapoda; family Penaeidae; genus Penaeus; species Penaeus chinensis. The sequence continues at coordinate 2,704,173 of NC_061850.1, read as the reverse complement.
CTCTGTCTGACTGTCCGTGTCTGTCTGTCTGTCTGTCTGTCTGTCTCTCTCTCTCTCTCTCTCTCTCTCTCTCTCTCTCTCTCTCTCTCTCTCTCTCTCTCTCTCTCTCTCTCTCTCTCTCTCTCTCTCCTCCCCCTCCCTCCCTCCCTCCCTCCCTCCCTCCCTCCCTCCCTCTCTCTCTTTCTCTCTCTATGTTCATTTCCAATTTCCTTTATTTCCTCTCCTCTCTCCAATCCTTCCCAACCTCTCTCACTCTCCCTCACTTCCTGCTTCCTTCATCTGGGCGTCTGTCTATCCCTTTCTCTATATATTTCTCTCAAACTCTCTCTCTGTCTCCTTTTCCTCCCTCCTCTTTTTCTGTCTTCTTTCCCTCCCTCCTCTCTCCCTCACTCCCTCCCTCCTCTCTCCCTCTTTCCTTCCCTCCCTCCTCTCTCCCTCTTTCCCTCCCTCCTATCTCCCTCTTTCCCTCCCTCCTCTTTCCCTCCCTTCTCTCTCCCTCCTTCCCTCCTCTCTCCCTCTTTCTCTCCCTCCTCTTTCCCTCTTTCCCTTTTTCCCTCCTTCCACTCTCCCTCCCTCCCTACTCTCTCCCTCTTTCCCTCTCTCCCTCTTTCCCTCTCTCCCTCTTTCCCTCCCTCCTTCCTCTCTCCCTCTTTCCCTCCCTCCTCTCTCCCTCTTTCCCTCCCTCTCTCCCACCCTCCACTCTCCCTCCCTCCCTCCCTCTTTCCCCTCCTCCCTCCTCTCTCCCTCATCCCCCCCTCCTCTTCTCATTTCCTCATTAGACACACTCATTAACTCTCCTTATACTGTATCACTCGTTACTAAATTAATTTTCTCTCACTCGATGCTGAACTAGCCTTCTATTACACAGCTGTTACCTCTTCTATGAGATCGTAAATGTCTTGCGCTATTCTTTTATTTATTTATATATATATTTTTTATTTATCTTTTGTTTGTTTCGGGATCGGGAATGTCTTCCATCTTCGTTTTTTTTTTTTTTTTTTTAATTCTATTTTCAATCGTTTATTTGTGTTATATTTTATCAATCGTTATTAATGTCCGGGATATTAGTAATTATCATATGATTTGTTTTTTTTTCCGGTGAAATCCTTTTTTTTAGTTTCATGTAATCTTTTGTTAATTCATATTTTTAATTTTCATTTTTTTTTTTTTCCTATTATCTTTTATCATATTTATTTATTTTCGGCGCAATCATATCTTTTTTTTGGGGGGGAACGACGGCTACTAACGGCCTTGGGGGGTAGGGGTAGGGGTGGGGGGCAGAAGGGGGGCAGAAAGGCAGTAAGGGATGGAGGGGGATGGGGAGGGGGGGGGGGGGCGAAAGGGCAGGAAGGGATGGAGGGGGATGGTGAGGGGAGGGGGAGGGGGAAGGGGGGGCGGAAGGGCAGGAAGGGATGGAGGGGGATGGGGAGGGGGATGGGGAGGGGGGGGGGCAGAAGGGCAGAAAGGGATGGAGGGGAATGGGGAGGGGTGGGGGGCAGAAGGGGGGCAGAAAGGCAGGAAGGGATGGAGGGGGATGGAGAGGGGGATGGGAAGGGGGGGGGGGCGGAAGGGAACCATATCCTTGGATTATTATTGCCGCGTAATGGGCATAGGATATCCAGTGCTAATGGCCAGGATTAGGAACAGTCTCCCTGGCCGATGAGTTTTTATTTCCTCGTCTGTCTCCCTTGGACGTTCTTTCTTTTCCCCCTTTTTCTCCCTTTCTTTCTTTCGGCTTTCCTTTCTCCTTTTTTTCTCGATTTTCCTTTTCCTTTTTTTTTTCTTTATTTCCCTGCTTCTCTTGTTCTCTTTTTTCCCCTTTATCTTTCTTTCCTTCACTTCCCTTTCTTCCCTGCCTCTCCCTCCTTATATCCC
>NC_061850.1:2684798-2692298 GCF_019202785.1 Penaeus chinensis | reverse complement strand
ATTTTTCGGTTCTAAAACCCCTCTTCTCCCCATCGGGGGCTGGAACCCCATCGTACTTGTCCCTCCCTTTCAACAATCCAGCTAACCGCCCCATTTAGCCGCCTCTTTTTTTCTCTCTTTCGCGTGAGACATTTTCTCGGCGCATACCCCTTCACTCCCCGCAGGGTCATTCGAATACTATCCCCCACACACACTCCCCCCCGCCCAATCCCCCCCCCCACCCCCTGACTCCAACGCCACAAAGCGGGCGTAGACCAAGGCATTCCCGAGCCAATGCCGGAAGCTACGAGGATATCCAACCGCCCCCTCTTCTGTTTCGGAGTCCCCTACCAATGTCCTCCCCCTCCCACCCCCTTCCACGAAAGATATTAATCCCAAAGACTATCGATGTGCGTCCTCCTTCACCGGCCCCCATTCTATTGCCCGCACTTCCCATCTATCCTACCTTCTTGACCTTTTTCTCTATTACTCCCCATGTCCCCGTAATTGTTACCTAAGTGTTAACTCTTCCTAATCAGACATCGTGACACACCCTAATCGGATCTATACTTCAAACTGTGCGTTAAATCACCATCCCTGTCACCCAGATTCCAACCCCACCGTCAACACACACTCGCCTCGTCATCCTTCATACTATTTTTCCATCCTAACCCAACTATTCTTCAGTTATATCAATGTTCCGATGGATTAATGATCCCTTTTATTCTATGCCTATTCCTCTCATTTTGATACTATTCGCAGTCCTCGCTCCACATGCCTGCCGTCACCGACAACACTGCACGGAGAATACCATCAACTCCTTAGTCTCCTTACCCCTTCTTACCTCGTTCTAAATCATTCTGCCTCTTCTAGTCCTGTACTCTTATATCTATCTTATTCTTACCACAACAACGTCAGTCACAAAATCCACTCTATCAAACCATCATATCACTAACGCTTCGTCAACCTATTTCTAGCGATCAATAATCGACTATATGTCAAATCCTAAGACAATCCTCCTTAACCTTGACAATCTACTTTATCAGTAACATACTCTACCCCCGTACATAACAACCGAAATCTAACTCTCTCCATGTCAAATCATTACTTCCTTGGAACTTTTCTTAACCGTCAGACTACACCCCATCCGTCCATGCAATCTCCGCCGTTAACCCTTCCTGATAGCAAGCCCAAAACATCACCCCAACAACATGACTGAAACATATACTTCTCATAAACCCTGAACTCCCCCTTAGCAAATCCATCAATCTGTCCTCCCTTCAAATCTTCTAAGTCCACTCACCCCCTGCTCCCTCCCACCAAAGAAAATGATCCTCCCATCTGCTGACCACCAACACCCTAATAAATAATTTTCTCAATATTAAGTTTCAATAACCCAAGATCTGAATTCGAACAGTTCAACAAAACAAATCAGATCTAAACATCATAGAAACAACACCCACTCCTCCCTAATTATTACCCTAACCTAGAAACACACCCAGACCACTACGAATATCATCATCATAACTTCTATCCCACCCCAAAAGAATACACATTCTTCAAACCCCAACCCCTTCCATCTAATCTCAACTAAACTAATACTCGAACTCCAACACGACGCATACACGCACAATCGACTACACCATAATATCTAATCAGCAAGTCCCCTCAAAATACCAAAATGAAACCCACTTCGTCCCATAACGGATGCTCTATTTTTATCAAACAGTTGACTCATCACCCGATCTTCTCTTTTATACCTCGTCCTAACCTGTCTTCCGGTTTCCTGTCTATCTGTAATTTCTTCTTTGTATCTTTTACTCTTTTTGATAACTCTCAGATCAACCATTCCTTTTTGTCCTCTTTCTTGGTCTTCTTCTTTTCTATTACGTCTGTCTTCTTATTCATTCTTTCTTTAATCTGCTTCATTATTTAATTTTTTTCAAACACTGCACCAGAATCGCTATAAATGCTCATCGCTCCCTCTCTCAATACAACTCACTCACAGTAATGGCCCGGAACAACCCCCTTGTCCATTTGTCCTGTACTTTTTCTGCTTGTACCCCCCTGACATCACCCCCTCCCTGCCCTAATTTTGGTTCGCACCACCTCCCCGCCTACGCCGTATCCACAACTTCCCATTCCTCACTATAAACGACCCGTTCACCCTGATCTCCTTTCGTCTTAGTCCCTCCCTGACCCCCCGACTTGTCTATCCTCCCTCTACTTTACTTCTCCCTATACAATTCCTCCAATCCCCCCTCCCTCAGACCTAGTCATCTCTAGACGACACCTCTCCTCAATGATCATCTCGCTATCCTTCGTCGTCTTCCCCCCTCCTTCGCCGGTTTTCTTCGCTTTTATCTTTAAACTTCCACAACTTCAAAAGTCCCACGCCATTCTTTTCTCTTCCCCCCTACTTCGTTCTTGTCCTTTTTTAAGTCGTCCTTCTCATCTCACTCTCCACATCACTATTTCTATTCTGCCTTTCAATTAATCTTCGGTGATTAACATCAAAGCCTTTGTTCTTCATATTAGTCCCTTTTATCTCTATATGTCCCTCTTTATTACATAGTCTCTCATATCCCTGCTACGACTTATCTTCCTTTCTCTCTTTATCATTTATTAGAGGCCAGTCGTTCATCTACTCTGTTTTCCATGGACAGCCACTCAGTTCTTACGGTCGACCGTCCCCGTTCACTAACTATCTTCCATTATCTGTCCCCCCCACTCCCCTCCATATGCATTACTCGTCCTCCCACCCATAGTCGTCCTTGTTTCGTCTTCTAGTGTCACTCCCTCGTTTCTCTATCTGACCCAGTATAGAAACCTCAAGGATCATGCCCGGTTATCACAGGCTCTTCACAATTGCTCTACAATCACTCTTGTTCGTCTTAACCGATCCTTACCCCTCCCTATCCGTCGATGTCTTCACCCGCCTATCCCCGATAGACCAAAACCACCCGACCCACCATTCACTGCCCCGTACGCGAGCTCCCCCCTCATCTCTACCATCATCCCCCAAGACACCCATCCATTCACGAGCCTTCCATATTTCTTTCGGTCCACACAGAAGGCTCACTCCCTATACCTTCCTTGTCCTCAACACTTGCCTACGGTTCACTTCCTCCCCCACGCGCTCTCAGCGACCTTACTTCTGTCCATCTTCTTCTTGTCAAAATCATGTCTTTATCCCCCACGACTCTTCCTTTAAGATGTCCACCTTCCCATTTTCCTCTTCGCCTTCTTCATCCGCCCCGAATGCTCCCCCGCACAAACAAGACCCAATAACCCCGCCCCCCTATCCACACCCCCTCTCTTAATTCCATTTCCGTATCCCGGCAAGGGTGTCAAGCCTCCAGCTCACTCCACCATCTTCGTAAGGTCACCCATATGAACTCGATCCGCAACTCACCATTCTAATCAGAGGCGCTCCAAGTCGGGATCTCCTTCCAACGTAGTGTCATTTCCCCCCCTTACCTCCTTCTCTTCCACAATCGCTTGATCCGCTAGGGGAACCATCGTATCCCTCTCAAGCTACCGTTTCAAAAGACACAAGAACACGTCCTCCACTCAAATCTCGCATATTCTAGTGGTCGTCTTCCTCTTCCCCCTACCGCCATGCTAATCACCTCATCACAATTTTTCCCCACCCTTCTAAACCGAGTTACTTCCAAGATTTCTCCCAATTTCAACGTATTACCTACGCCGTCTATCCAATCATCCCCACCTTCGCACTCTATCCACACCGCGACGATACAACCACGAATTCCTCGCCCCTAGACCCATATACAACCCATGTGACTCCATAGCCAAAACTATCGTGCATCGACAACCTCACACACTAAAAAGCACAGTACGAAATTATTTTCATCCCCAATATATACGAATCAACGTCCTCAATTCATTTCCTCGCCACACCATGCCTACCCCTCTAAGCTAGAATCCCCCTCCCCCCCCAGATCATAACTCTGCGACTACCTCTCCCCAGTCCGTCTACAGAAAAGGAATTCCCAATACCTGCATCAATTCAATTCAACGTCCAGCCTCCCCGGAATGATGTCGATGCTCAAGAAAAGGAAGTCAAACTACGTCACCCCTGCCAACAATCTTACCCTAAACCACCGATGTCACTCCTTCATTCTCACACCAAACCCGAGGGCTATCCCACCCAGCAGCAGCCCCTCTGAATTTAGCGTTCATCTCTCCCGGACCCACCCTTTCCCCGCCAGAACGATTCCGTGACGTATCATAACATCAAACCCGCACACATTCCCCCCCCCCAAAAACACCTTCGAACACACCAGAGGTCGAACAGAGCTGCCCCCCCCCCCTCTTTTTCAGAACATGAGTACCCAGGTCAAACCCCGCTCACCCTTTCCCACTCATTCACCTCTCAACGTCAACAGTATTTCGTCCGAGCACCGAACCTTCCGTCCACAGCAGAAACGACTCCCCACGACATGTTCCATTTAATGTATTAAGGTATTTTATCCTAATTTGAGCCCACTACATCACCCTATCCGTTCCACACCGCTTCCTATCGCATAACACGCCCTTTATCCCCCCCCACATATCCTCAACATGACTCCCATTCAAAAAACCACACCCTCATCCCTCCCAACCTTACACCTGTTCCATCGACTTCACCCTCGAATCCGAACATCCTGGCCACACTCTCTGCACACCCACTCATTATCATCGTCTATGCTCGCACCAAGACATTATTTTCTAGTTTTCAAGAAGGACGATCCGTCCACCCCTACCCAACGATCAGCAACATTAGTATCGGATCTCTTGCCTTCGGTAAATGCTAAGATGTCTAACATTTCTCCGATCTTTCCGTCCGAGACCTCCGCCAAAAGAAACCCGTCATATCGTGCGTGCCGGTTTGTCCCACGGACATCCGTCTAAGGCCGAGTAATGGTGAAACATGTATTTCCGTCTATAGCGACCACCCCGCACATTCCCCCCCCTCCTCTGTTCGAAGCACACCCCATTTTCTGAAACATATTTCCTATCTATTCTACTATGTTCTGTTCGTTACACAAAGTTGTTCTGATTTTCTCATCGTAAACTTACCCCCCACTTTATTGAAATATCTAACCGTAGACCCCCGGGAAGCTGAGTCTTTCGCCTTGTCTTTCATGTCTGACCTGTCTATCCCCCTTCCTGTACTTCTAGTATATCCTTTGACCTCAACCCCTTTTCACCGCATCACGTTGTCGGTCTAATATCAGTATGACGCCACAGCACACCCTTCAGCTCAATGTCTCCTGCTCTAACTAAGAATCGACCCCGTAGCTACTTTGTAATACTTCTCGCTACATCCGTCTCCCTGTTTTCTTTCCTTCTCTTCAAGTCCCGATCAACATCTTCATCTTCACTCTTTCTATACTTGCCCCTATCAACCACTAACATTCTAGGTCGATAAACATATACCCCATGTGCACATTTTACATCCACCCCCCTTTTTTCAGAATCACCGGCCGTCGTCCTCGTATTCTTTGTAACTTCTCGTCTTCTGACCCCCTGTTCATCCATTGGTGTCTTTGTTACTATCACGCCCCCCTCCTCCCGCCAAGCCTTCCCGCGTGGTCAGCCCTTGTCCAACCGAGACCTTCCACGATCCGCATCTATTAAAGTTCCTCACCATTGACTTTTTTCCTCTCCCCCATACCCCAATCTGTTCCTATTTCCTACGTCCGCGCTATATACATCCCCTCTCCCCGTCACCCTAAACACTACAAAATATCTACTAAGTATTCATCCCGAAAGACTCAGCCCTCCGATCAATCAGGCTCACGTACGCACATTCGATCAACATCGCTCATCGAACCCCCTATTCCCACCACTCAAACCTCAACCATTCCTCCACTTTACCTCCTAACCGCCGAAGTCCGTATTTGTCATACACCGAGTGTTTGTTTGGTCGCGCTTGTCAGAATACGTCGAGCTTTGCCTTTCCCGGTTTTTTTCAAATCGGGGTAAACAAATAACACTTCTCATAATTTTCTTCCCATATCCAATTCCGCCTCTCTTCTAAGATTTCGGCTCTCCCCGGCCCGAAAAGTTGTTACTAGTCCAATGTAAAATCTTTGCGCATCCCCCCACCCTTATAATTCTTTTGACTCCGTGAAAACTACCCCCCCACAAAGTCCCCACCATTAAACTCATTCAATCCCTACGAACCACATCCACACTCCTCTCTAACCTACGGAACCGGTCGACACTCGTCAGGCCCGCATAATGTATTCTCTCACCAATTCAATAATAATGAGTAAGGCCCCTTCCTCCAACTACGCGATTCTTCTGTCCCGGTCCGCTTTCCCCCCCTCTTGCCTGGGATATCTCTACGTCTCCAGTCGGTACGATTACCTGTTGGTTCTTTTCTCCCTCTCATACACACCCCGGCCCGTAAAGTATTTCATTTACTAACAACCCTGTTTGTAAGCAGTCTAACTTCAACCAAGTTAACCTGGAATAACAGTGTTCGAATGTTTCATATTGGGTTTACTATATCTATTTTACTCACATATCAGAAGGTAGTCCAACACGCAGCCTCTGAAACCCTTTTCTTCTGCCTAGTTGTCCCACGGAGATCTTTGTCCCCAATCTACGACTTGGTTCTCCTCCCCCCAATTGTCAAAAACTCACCGTTGTTTAGGTCGTTTCACAGATTCCCCGACCAGTCCGTCCGCATTAGTGTCAACCCTTCCCTTTTAACTTTCTTCCCAGCTCGGTCAAAAAGTCAGTAAGCGAACGTACGAAAAACTATCCTCCCTGTCCATCTTCCTCCAATCTTTCTCTAGCCCCTTCTCCCCGTTTAATTAGTCGCCTATCCTTCTTTTTTCTTCATGCTTACATGTCTTTCTTTCTTTTTCTTTTCCTATCTTCTTTTTTCCGTCTGCTCTTGTTTTCTTCTCTTTTTCCTTCTTTTTTCCTATCTTCTATCCTTTTTTTGTGTCACTCTTTTTTTCCCTTTTCTGCCTTCCCTTTCTTCTTTTATTTACCTTATCATTTTATCATAACATCATTTTTTTCTCCTTTTCTTTTCTTATTCATCTACTTTCACTTCACTCTTTTTTTTTGCTTCCTTTTCCTTATTTCTTTACTGTCTTTTGATCTACTACTTTTTTTATGTTATTTCCTAATATATCCTATGTCAATTCCTATCTTTTTTTATATCTTCTTCTTGTCTTTCCTTTTCTTTCCTACTTTACTTTTTTTCTCTTTTTATTTTTTTTCATCTCTTTTCTAATTTCTTCATGTATTTTTCTTTTTTCCTTTATTTCTTTTATTTTCCTTTTTATTTGAATTTTTTTCGTTTCTATTTTTCTTTCTGTTTTTTTCTGAAATCTTTTTGATCTTTTTTTTTTTTTTATATCATTTTTATTTCTATTAGTTTCGAATCCTACTTCTTTCATGTTTTTTTTGATAATTATTTCTTTCTTTTATTCTTATTTATTTCTTGTTTTGTAATACTTTCTAATTTATTCTTTTCAATTTTCATCTTGTCTT
>NC_061850.1:2677298-2679798 GCF_019202785.1 Penaeus chinensis | reverse complement strand
AGAAACTTTGTGTTTAAGTTAGGAGCAGCCTGATACTATCAAAATCGAAATGTCGTCAATTTGGTTTGCGGGAAATTAGTATGAAGTTAATAGTTATAGTTAATAGTAAAGTTGATGAATTTTCTAATCGGGAAAGGGTTTTAAGAATCATATGGATTTTTACTCAGGTGACGCGGTAGAGTTGTAAGTGAAATGCGAATACAGATTTTACATTAAACATTAAACACATTTGTTTATATTTAAAAGAAGTCTGGTGTGTTTTACAGATCTGGGTTTTTTCCATAAACTATTCCGTTCTCCGGGTAAACTCTGTGAACTAAATCCAGCTGAAAAAACAAACCTAATTTAGTTCTGCTGATGAGAAAATCGCTCGTTTTTGAGTTTGTATCGAAATCTACCATGATTTAAGTTAAGGCTCTTTGGGTTAACTAAAATCCTTACCTGATGTTGCAGCATAATAAATATAGCAACACCAACAGACGTTCCTCTTCACTAACTTCCCACTGAACTATTTTAACTTGTACTATACGAAAAGATAACAGGAATACAAGCAGGCATTCCAACAACAAATACGTGTACTGAAACAAGCATAGTGCATATTGGGTAACATGAATCAATATAATAATAGCATTTATAAGCTATGGAAGTAAATACGGATAGGGAAAGCGGGAAGGAGGGAGAACAGATAAGAGAGGAAAGGGGGAGATGGGAGAACAGATAAGAGAGGAAAGGGGGAGATGGGAGAACAGATAAGAGAGGAAAGGGGGAGATGGGAGAACAGATAAGAGAGGAAAGGGGGAGATGGGAGAACAGATAAGAGAGGAAAGGGGGAGATGGGAGAACAGATAAGAGAGGAAAGGGGGAGATGGGAGAACAGATAAGAGAGGAAAGGGGGAGATGGGAGAACAGATAAGAGAGGAAAGGGGGAGATGGGAGAACAGATAAGAGAGGAAAGGGGGAGATGGGAGAACAGATAAGAGAGGAAAGGGGGAGATGGGAGAACAGATAAGAGAGGAAAGGGGGAGATGGGAGAACAGATAAGAGAGGAAAGGGGGAGATGGGAGAACAGATAAGAGAGGAAAGGGGGAGATGGGAGAACAGATAAGAGAGGAAAGGGGGAGATGGGAGAACAGATAAGAGAGGAAAGGGGGAGATGGGAGAACAGATAAGAGAGGAAAGGGGGAGATGGGAGAACAGATAAGAGAGGAAAGGGGGAGATGGGAGAACAGATAAGAGAGGAAAGGGGGAGATGGGAGAACAGATAAGAGAGGAAAGGGGGAGATGGGAGAACAGATAAGAGAGGAAAGGGGGAGATGGGAGAACAGATAAGAGAGGAAAGGGGGAGATGGGAGAACAGATAAGAGAGGAAAGGGGGAGATGGGAGAACAGATAAGAGAGGAAAGGGGGAGATGGGAGAACAGATAAGAGAGGAAAGGGGGAGATGGGAGAACAGATAAGAGAGGAAAGGGGGAGATGGGAGAACAGATAAGAGAGGAAAGGGGGAGATGGGAGAACAGATAAGAGAGGAAAGGGGGAGATGGGAGAACAGATAAGAGAGGAAAGGGGGAGATGGGAGAACAGATAAGAGAGGAAAGGGGGAGATGGGAGAACATCTTGGAATGAAGGGATTATGCACAAAGACCGAAGAAGGAGAAAGAGGAGAGGTAATGACAAAAAGAAGAAATTAGGAATAAGTGACGAAAAGATAACAATAGCAATAGCAATGATTCAATGATTTAATTCAGAGATTAGAAAGAAGAAACAAAAGGACAAATGATGATAACAATGACAAATTCATTTACCAGTAACAAAAATACTAATAGCCTGATAATTGTAGTAATTACGATGTTGATGAATATAGCAATACATAGATCATTAATGACGATGTTGATGATAACGATTACGACAGAGAGGATAATGATAATGATGCTGATAATGATAATGATAATGATTATGATACTACTACTACTACTAACAAAAAAAAAAAAAAAAAAAAAAAAATAGTTACAATAAAAAAAACAATGATAAAGAAAAATAACAATGGTATTGCAACACTGCAATGCAACAAGCGCCCGACGGAGTAACATCCCTCACATGACCTCATTCCACTGCACTTTTGGCGGACCTAAGGGAGCCAGAAACTTTCTTCTTCTTCTTTTTTCTTGATTCCCCATTTCCTCCTTCCCGTTCTTTCTCTTTCTTCTTTCCTTTTTTCATTTTCCTTCCTACTTCTCCTTCTCTCCTTCTCTCCTTCTACACCCCTGTTATCTCTTCCCATTTTTCTATTTTTTTCTCTTGTCTCTCTCTCTTCCCCCTTTCTTATAATTATGATAATAATGATTTTATGATTAATAACGTGTTGATTTTTGCGATTTTTCTGACGTATATATGATTATTGAAATGATCCCGTAATTAACGCAAAAAAAAAAATGTATTATGCAATCAGCAACATAAAAAGAACATCCATATTACCCACGTACAAGTGAATATAATTTAAATG
>NC_061850.1:2672298-2674798 GCF_019202785.1 Penaeus chinensis | reverse complement strand
ATATATATATATATATATATATATATATATATATATACACACACACACACACACACACACACATATATATATATATATATATATATATATATATATATACACACACACACACACACACATATACATATACACGTATGTATATAAGTATATAAGCATGTATGTAAATATACAGACCTAAAAATCCCATTTCCTTGTCACGGTAAAATGTATAGAGCCTGTATGATATAAAGTGAACGCCATAAAACCACAAAAGCGCGATTTTGTGATGTCGATCATGAAAGGAATCTTTGAAAACAAAAGTCTTTATTACCTGTATCATAGCAAGTCATAAGTAAGGCTGTCATAGGGATAGTCAAGTCCAGACAGTATAAACGAGATGTGCTATAACCTAACCTCTCTTAGAGTATAGTGGACCGTAAAAGAAGCATTAAAATTTCTTTTTTTTTTAGTTGAAAGGGAAACAACAACAACAACAAAAAAAGGGGGGGGGGGAAGGGGAGAGAGGAAGAGAGAGGAAGACAAGAGAGAAATATAAAGAGAAATCAAGTGTTTTCTTTATATAATTATTTGATATCTTCTGTATTATTTCTGTAATAAAATCTCAAATCAGATATTTCACATCTCTTTTCAAAAACAACAAATGTGCGTGAAATACATAGATAGACAGACAGATAGATAGATAAAGAGAAAGAGTATACCGTGTACATTAGCACGATTTGTGTAAGCCAATAGACGTAGACCACGTGGCTCGAAGACCAGTGGAGAACCATCGCCCCAGCGAGGAGTAAATGACGAGTTATCTGACCTTGTTTGGCCTCACCAGACGTGCCCTAGCACCTGTGGGCCCAGGTCATCTCATCAGCCTTCCGCCCCACCACAGGGCTGGTCGGCGTCCCGCTGACCTCCCCGCACTCGGCACTTACCCAAGACTCGTCTCGTGTGTTACCTTAATCTGTGTTGTGAGACGTTATAAACAACTATTACCGCCCTGCTAGCCACTATAGCCTTTTACAAAGAGGTAAACATATATAGAGAAAGACAGAGGGATAAAGAGAAAGAGATAGATATATATATAGAGACTGGTAGATAAATAAATAGATAGATGGACAGACAAAGAGATGGGGAGAGGTTGTTAGGTTATTAGATGAATGGATGGACAGACAGATAAATAGGTGAACAGATAGATACGTAAACAGACAGATACATAAAAAAACTACGTAAACAGACATAAAAACAAGATAACAAGATAGACTGGCAAATTAATATGCAAATAGACTGCCAGATAAACATATAAATAGACAAAGAAAGCAAAGCGAAATACGTGCCTTAATCTATTCCTCTTAATATATATTCCCCATCATCATCTCCCCTCTTCACACCTCCTTTATCGCGTCTTATCATTATTCCATCAGTGGCACATCTGATGAGACACCTGATATGAAGCCACTTAAGGGCGTTTTTTGCGTAAGGATGCAGATGATTTTGGGCCTTATGCACTTCAGGGAGAGCGATAAGGGGTATTTGATAATCTTTATCAGTGGGTTCTGGATTATGCTGTAGGTGAGGGAGGGAGGGAGGGAGGGAGGCAAAGAGGGAAGGAGGAAGGGAGGAAGGAAAGGAGGAAGGGAAGGCGGGAAGAAGGGAGGGAGGGAGGGAAGGAGGGAGGGAAGGAAGGAGAAAGGGAGGGAAGGAGGGAGGGAGGGAAGGAGGAAGGGAGGGAAGGAGGAAGGGAGGGAAGGAGGAAGGGAGGGAAGGAGGAAGGGAGGGAAGGAGGGAGGGAAGGTGGAAGGGAGGAAGGGAAGGAGGGAGGGGTAGGGAGGGAGGGGAGGGAGGGAGGGAGGGAGTGAGGGAGTGAGGGAAGGAGGGAGGGGGGAGGGAGGAAGGGAAGAGGGGGTATAAGAGAGAGAGAGAGAGAGAGAGAGAGAGAGAGAGAGAGAGAGAGAGAGAGAGAGAGAGAGAGAGAGAGAGAGAGAGAGAGAGAGAGAGAAAGAAGGATATATATATGTATAATAATTATATGTATAACATATATAATATATATGAATATATATATATATATATATATATATATGAATATATATATATATATATATATATTTATATATATATATATATATATATATATATATATATATATATATATATATATATATATATATATATATAAACCACTTGCCCAACGCAAGCCAACACACCCTTTTAATCACCCCTTTCATAAAAACCCACGGCGAAAGTCAATCCTAAGTTCCCCAAAAGCAAGAAATCTCGGCAGAGGTTGCTTCCAGAGCAATCCTGCGGAGGACAGCCTATCACGCCCAGCTGGGGTCCGAGACGCGGCTGCGAGGACGAGGCCAGCTGATCGGAGGGGTTGCCGGGGGGGTTGGGGGGGTGGGGGGATGGGGGGGTCGTGATGATGATCTACTTGATTATATAAATGTGTGCATATATGTATATATATATATATATATATATATATATATATATTTTTTTTTTTTTTTTT
>NC_061850.1:2659798-2667298 GCF_019202785.1 Penaeus chinensis | reverse complement strand
AAGAAAGAAGGAAGGAAAGGAAGGGAAGGAAGAAGGAAGCAGAAGGGCAGGAAGAAGGAGCAAGCAGGCGAGACGGACAGAAGGGAGGACAGCGGCGCAGGGCAGAAGCAAGGACGAAGTGAAGGAGAGGAGAGAGGCAGGGGGAACGACTGAGGAAGGCAGGGAGGAGCGCGGAGCAGGACGGAAGGAAGCACGGAAGGCAGACGGGACGAAAGGGACGAACGGCGCAAGCAGGCAGTCATGACGAAACCGCAGGGGCCGCGAACAGCCTCGCCGCAACTTTGCCCGCTCGCGCGCCCTTCCCCTTCCTTCCTCCCTTCCTTCTTCCTCTTCATCCTTCTCTCCCTTCCTCCTTCATCTCCTTCTCCCTTCCTCCTTCCTCCTCCTCCTTCCTCCTTCCTCCTTCCTCCTCCTTCCTCCCCCTTCCTCCTTCCTCCTTCCTCCTCCCTCCTCCTTCCTCCTTCCTCCTCTTTCCTCCTTCCTCCCCCTCCCTCCTTTCTCCTTCCTCCTCCCTCCTCCTTCCTCCTTCCTCCTCTTTCCTCCTTCCTCCTCCTTCCTCCTTTCTCCCCCTCCCTCCTTCCTCCTTCCCCTCCCCCTTCTTCCTTCTCTTCATTGCATAGTTTTTCATTTTCCTCTTATGTCCCTCTTTATCCTCTTTCTCATGCCCACATCTCTTTCCTCTTAGTTTTGTCCCTTTTTCGCTTTCCTTGTTCTTTCCCCTCTGTCTTTCATTTGCCTTGTCCTGTTCTCCACCACCTCCTTCTGCTCCTTCTTCCTTCTTCTCGTTCTCGTTCTCCTCCTTCTCCTTCTTCCTCCTTCTTCTTCTCCTCCGCCTCCTCCTCCTCCTTCTCCTTCTCCTTCTACTCCTTCTCTTCCTCCTCCTTCTAACCCTCACCCTCTTTTTCTTCCTGTCGCTCTCCTCCTGTTCGTCCTCTCATTCCATCCCCTCACATCCTTCCACATTCCCTCATACCCATTTCCCTCCTATTCCCCATCCCCATATTCCTCCATCCTTGCATACCTCATTCCCCACCCCATTCCCTCAACCCTCACTCCCCACCCCACCCCATCAGTACCTAACCTCGTTCACCCTTCCTGCCCCCATTCCCTCACCTCCCCCCCCCCGTCCCCCCATTCCTAAGCGGCATCGCCCTCTCGTCTGGAATTCCAAAAGTTTCAGCCTGAGGATCGCGAGGTCGAGAATAGGCATTAATGACCAAAGTTTAAATAGCAAAGAATTTTCAATGACTCTTCCTCTGAGCGCTAAGATGGAGGAATGGAGTGGTGGGGGAGAAGGATGGGGGAAGGAAAAAGAGAGGGAGGGAAGGATGGGGGAAGGAAAAGGAGAGGGAGGGAAGGATGGGGGAAGGAAAAGGAGAGGGAGGGAAGGATGGGGGAGGAAAATGAGAGGGAGGGAAGGATGGGGGAGGAAAATGAGAGGGAGGGAAGGATGGGGGAGGAAAATGAGAGGGAGGGAAGGATGGGGGAGGAAAATGAGAGGGAGGGAAGGATGGGGGAGGAAAATGAGAGGGAGGGAAGGATGGGGGAGGAAAATGAGAGGGAGGGAAGGATGGGGGAGGAAAATGAGAGGGAGGGAAGGATGGGGGAGGAAAATGAGAGGGAGGGAAGGATGGGGGAGGAAAATGAGAGGGAGGGAAGGATGGGGGAGGAAAATGAGAGGGAGGGAAGGATGGGGGAGGAAAATGAGAGGGAGGGAAGGATGGGGGAGGAAAATGAGAGGGAGGGAAGGATGGGGGAGGAAAAAGAGAGGGAGGGAAGGATGGGGGAAGGAAAATGAGAGGGAGGGAAGGATGGGGGAGGAAAATGAGAGGGAGGGAAGGATGGGGGAGGAAAATGAGAGGGAGGGAAGGATGGGGGAGGAAAAAGAGAGGGAGGGAAGAATGGGGGGAGGAAAATGAGAGGGAGGGAAGGATGGGGGAGGAAAATGAGAGGGAGGGAAGGATGGGGGAAGGAAAAGGAGAGGGAGGGAAGGATGGGGGAAGGAAAAAGAGAGGGAGGGAAGGATGGGGGAAGGAAAAGGAGAGGGAGGGAAGGATGGGGGAAGGAAAAGGAGAGGGAGGGAAGGATGGGGGAAGGAAAAGGAGAGGGAGGGAAGGATGGGGGAAGGAAAAGGAGAGGGAGGGAAGGATGGGGGAGGAAAATGAGAGGGAGGGAAGGATGGGGGAAGGAAAATGAGAGGGAGGGAAGGATGGGGGAGGAAAATGAGAGGGAGGGAAGAATGGGGGAGGAAAATGAGAGGGAGGGAAGGATGGGGGAGGAAAATGAGAGGGAGGGAAGGATGGGGGAGGAAAATGAGAGGGAGGGAAGGATGGGGGAAGGAAAAGGAGAGGGAGGGAAGGATGGGGGAGGAAAATGAGAGGGAGGGAAGGATGGGGGAGGAAAATGAGAGGGAGGGAAGGATGGGGGAGGAAAATGAGAGGGAGGGAAGGATGGGGGAGGAAAATGAGAGGGAGGGAAGGATGGGGGAGGAAAATGAGAGGGAGGGAAGATGGGGGAGGAAAATGAGATGGGGAGGAAATGAGAGGGAGGGAAGGATGGGGGAAGGAAAAGGAGAGGGAGGGAAGGATGGGGGAGGAAAATGAGAGGGAGGGAAGGATGGGGGAGGAAAATGAGAGGGAGGGAAGGATGGGGGAGGAAAATGAGAGGGAGGGAAGGATGGGGAGGAAAATGAGAGGGAGGGAAGGATGGGGGAGGAAAATGAGAGGGAGGGAAGGATGGGGGAGGAAAATGAGAGGGAGGGAAGGATGGGGGAAGGAAAATGAGAGGGAGGGAAGGATGGGGGAAGAAAAAGAGAGGGAGGGAAGGATGGGGGAAGGAAAAAGAGAGGGAGGGAAGGATGGGGGAGGAAAATGAGAGGGAGGGAAGGATGGGGGAGGAAAATGAGAGGGAGGGAAGGATGGGGGAGGAAAATGAGAGGGAGGGAAGGATGGGGGAGGAAAATGAGAGGGAGGGAAGGATGGGGGAGGAAAATGAGAGGGAGGGAAGGATGGGGGAGGAAAATGAGAGGGAGGGAAGGATGGGGGAGGAAAATGAGAGGGAGGGAAGGATGGGGGAGGAAAATGAGAGGGAGGGAAGGATGGGGGAGGAAAATGAGAGGGAGGGAAGGATGGGGGAGGAAAATGAGAGGGAGGGAAGGATGGGGGAGGAAAATGAGAGGGAGGGAAGGATGGGGGAGGAAAATGAGAGGGAGGGAAGGATGGGGGAGGAAAATGAGAGGGAGGGAAGGATGGGGGAGGAAAATGAGAGGGAGGGAAGGATGGGGGAGGAAAATCAGAGGAGGGAAGGATGGGGGAAGGAAAAGGAGAGGGAGGGAAGGATGGGGGAAGGAAAATGAGAGGGAGGGATAGATGGGGGAGGAAAATGAGAGGGAGGGAAGGATGGGGGAAGGAAAATGAGAGGGAGGGAAGAATGGAGGAGGGAAAAGGAGAGGGAGGGAAGGATGGGGGAAGGAAAATGAGAGGGAGGGAAGGATGGGGGAGGAAAATGAGAGGGAGGGAAGGATGGGGGAAGGAAAAGGAGAGGGAGGGAAGGATGGGGGAAGGAAAATGAGAGGGAGGGAAGGATGGGGGAAGGAAAATGAGAGGGAGGGAAGGATGGGGAAGGAAAATGAGAGGGAGGGAAGGATGGGGAAAGGGAAGAATGGGGGACGGATGAATGGGATAGGGAAGAATAGGGGAGGAAAGACTGTAGGAGGGAAGAAATTGAAAACGGGAATGGGGAAAAGACGCAGAAAATGGGGAAGGCAACTTGGCAATGGCAGAGGGAATGGGAATGTAAATATGGGAATGGGGAATATCGATTTAGGAATGGGGAGAGGCCGCAGGAAATGGGGGTCGACAGCAGATCATGACCTCTGGGAAGCCGCAAGAGGAATTCACACGGATGATTGGTTCACATCTAGATGGAAAACGGATGGGGGAAGGAGGGGGAGGAGGAGGGAGAGAAGGAGAGAGGGAGAGAGGAAGGGAGAGAAGGAGATAGGGAGAGGGAGGAGAGAGAGGGAGAGAGGGAGGGAGGAGAGAGAGAAAATGAGAAATAGAGAAGGAGAGAGGGAGAGAGGAAGGGAGAGAAGGAGATAGGGAGAGGGATAGAGGGAGGGAGGAGAGAGAGAAAATGAGAAATAGATAGATAGAGAGATAGAGAAAGAAAGTGAGAGAGAGATAGGGAGAGGGAGGAGAGAGAAGGAGAGAGGGAGGGAGGAGAGAGAGAGAGAATGAGAAATAGATAGATAGAGAGATAGAGAAAGAAAGTGAGAGAGAGGAAGATTGTGGTATGTGACGAAGGGAGGAGAGAGAGAGAGAGAGAGAGAGAATGAGAAATAGAGAGATAGAGAAAGAGAGTGAGAGAGAGGAAGATAGTGGTATGTGATGAGTGAAAGATGTGGTGATTATGCGGGCTATTTCGTATGGTGACTAGCGAATGTGATGATGTAGGGCTACTACATGTAACCCTACACGACTATGAGAGATATATCAAGACGATAACTATCGATGACTAGGAGTAGTGAGGACTGTTAATGTGATGACTATTAGAAATGATGACTACGACATGTGATGACTGCGAAATGTGATGACCATAAACCGTAATGACTATGAAATATGGATATAAAAGGCAAACAACTGCATACGACCTAATCTCATGACGAATATTAAGACTACCAACAAACAAAGCAGTTATAATGACTCTGAAAATTCTCGTGATGATGAAGAACCGACCATTGCATTTTCCTCATTCCGGCGGCGATGTACATTGATTAAAACCCTAAATGATTCAGATGAGGTGGGCTTGAATTAATGACTTCACTAGAAATGAATTATCCTTTGATGTCTTGAACGTGTGACCTTCATCGGAAATATGCGTTAATCATTTTTTTTCTATTGATATTTCGTTAATGAATAAATAGATAAATAAATAAATAAATAAACACACACACACACAAACACACACACACACACACACACAAACACACACACACATGAATGTATCAACACACTCATGTATATATATATATATATATATATATATATATATATATATATATATTTCATATTGTATAATAGGGACGACGTATACATCATATAGTCTCTTGGAATAATAATTAATTTTTACTTATACTTTTCACAGGAAACTTTGAAGATCTTAGAAGATTAGGAAAGTATTTATGCAAAATGTAAGATTTTTTTTTAAAAACTACAAATATATGAATAATAAAATGGAAAAAAGAAAAGCAAGGAAAAAAGAGAAAAAGAGAAAAAACAAAAACAAAAAATAGAAGAAAGAATAGAAAAAGCTAATATTTCTAGTAATGTTTAAAATGATACTGACAGTGATATTAATTATACTTTTCACATAATATTAATAATAATAATAATAACAATAATGATAATAATAATAATGATGATAATAATAATAATAATGATAATAATAATAATAATGATAATAATATTAATAATAATAATGATAATGATAATAGTAATGATAATAAGAATGATAATAATAATATTAATGATAATAATAATAATAATAATAATAATAATAATAATAATAATAATAATAATCATCATCATCATCATCAGGAGAAGAAGAGGAAAAAGATGAAAATAGAAGAAAAAGAAAAAAAAAAGAGGAATAAGAACAACAACTAGAACAAAAGAACAACAACAAAAAACAATGACACCGAAACAAACAAACAAACAAAAAACAAAACAAAAACACAAAAAGTTAAATACATGTCTTGCATTGTGAAGATATTAATTCTCATTTATACCTTTTCTACAAGTAAGGACGTATGTATATTTTATACACCGTGTACACATGTGTAGATATGTGTAAATGCATATAAGCACATATGAATGTATCAACACATAAATATTTATACATACATACATACATATACATAAATCCACATACATAGATACATACATATACATAAATACACATACATAGATACATACATATACATAAATACACATACATAGATACATACATATACATAAATACACATTTATGAATACATACATATACACATATTCATAGCCATACACAAGCATAACGAAGGCAGTGGAAGAAGAATGAGAGGCAAAGTGTAGGAAGAGGGACGCCTGGAAACCTGCCAACACGGAGCGAAAGAGAGAGAGAGAAGAAAAAATTGGAGAAGCCAGACTGGGCAGGGAGAGGCACAGGGTCAGAGGAGGCAGGGGGGGGGGGGGTTATGGGAGGTATAGGGTCAGAGGGGGGGGGGGGTCATGAGTGCCAGAGTTGATGGTGTTTTGGATTGTCATGGAACATGTTTATGTGTGTATATGCATGTGTATGTGTATGTGCATGTGTCTGTCTGTGTCTGTGTCTCTGTATGTGTATGTGTATGTGTGTATATGTATGTGTATATGTATTCATACGTGCTTATATATATTTTCACATAGCCACACATGTATAAGTAGTGTATAAGATATACATACATACATACCTACATAAGTAGAAAAGGTATGAATGAGAATGAATATCTCCACGATACAATAAATGTTTCGAATATATCTTTGTCAGAAGCACATGATAATAGATATATTCGAAACAGACAAAATGCATCTTTTGTATTGTAAAGATATTAATTCTAATTAATATTTTTTTCTACATTTGTTATCATGAATATGGCTCACATACATACATGTTTATACATACATGCATGCATACATTTATACATATACAATCTGTACATTTATGAATACACATTTATACATTTACAAGGGTACATGGATACTCACACACACACTGTAAATGATTGTACTGTTGCTAATTGTGGGATAAAAAAAACACACATAGAAAGATAAAGAAACAAAAAGAGAGCCAAAGAGGAAACACACACACACACAGACACACACACACAGGCACACACACACACAGACACACACACACACACACAGACACACACACACAGGCACACACACACACAGGCACACACACACACAGGCACATACACACATACACACACACACACAGACACACACACAGACACACACACACACACACACAGACACACACACACAGGCACACACACACACAGGCACACACACACACAGGCACATACACACACACACACACACAGACACACACACACACACACACACACACACACACACACACACACACGCGTACATATCTATTTCTGGTCTTCCTTCATTCATACCATTACTTTGCTCTGTACTTCCCCGCTCCCCATCGCCCGGCGCTCTCTCGGTCACCTGGTCCGCGCAGACAAGTTCCCAAATAAACGTCCGCAAAAGGGATGTTATTGCTCACCTGCCGCGGCCCAGAGCAGCGACGCAGGGCGGGAGGAGGACGAGGGCGAGGAAGCGGGCGCCCAGACACGGAGGACGAGACTTATGACTCGAAGCTTTCCTCGTGAGAGATGGAAAGTGCTGACGACGGAGGGGGGGGGGGTTGGGGATGGAGGCGTGGGTGAGGCTAATCGGAAACTATGTC
>NC_061850.1:2647298-2652298 GCF_019202785.1 Penaeus chinensis | reverse complement strand
ATCGTGTATGTATATATGTGTATTTGTGTGTGTGTGTGCACATACGTATGCATTTATGTATATGCATATATGTTTATATCTTTCTATCTATACCTATCTATCTATCTAGATATGTATATATATGTATATATATGTATATATATATATATATATATATATATATATATATATATATATATATATATATATATATAGTTATTCTATTCCGTCAGTAAAATGCTTTTCCTCACTTGCGGCGTGCAATGCTCCCACGCGACACAAACGCTGTCAATCTTCCTGCGCTGCTGCCAAAGGTTTCTCTCCCCCCTATTCTTATATATGGCACTCAGATTGACTTATTAAACTATTTAACATGATTAATCATCATTTCCCTGATATTTCAGTAGGGAGAAACAATAAGTACAGGTTGTTAGTCATAAACATCTTGATAGTAAAAATCAAAAGACGGTTAGATTATAAGAATAAGCAGAAACGCGTGTGTACTTTCTTTCGTCTGACGATTATTTTTAAAATAACACTTTTTAAATCAATAACACACTATCATATTCAATTATGCATATATATACATACATATATATATATATTGATTAGATTATCTATGTATAATATAGAACAGATTATGTAATAATCTTTATAGTATACGAACACATTTGGTAAACACATTATTCTGTTTAGATGCTGAACTTTTTTTCAAATGCGTCATGTAACACTTTTTGTGGACTTAGGGTGCTCTAGGCTAAAGTCTGTTTTTTTTTTTTTTAATGTGTGTTTTTTATGTGGCATTACTTTGCTCCCAATAAATGGTAGCGGAGTCAAACTCTCTCTCTCTCTCTCTCTCTCTCTCTCTCTCTCTCTCTCTCTCTCTCTCTCTCTCTCTCTCTCTCTCTCTCTCTCTCTCTCCCTCCCTCCCTCCCTCCCTCAATCCTTCCCTCCCTCCCCTCCGTCCCCCTCTCCCTCCCTCCTTTCCCCTTCCCTCCCTCCTCTGCCTCCCCCCTCTCTCCCTCTCCCCCTCCCTCCCGCCTCTTCCACCCCCCTCTCCCCCTCTCCCCTTCCCTCCCACCCTCCCTCAATCTCTCCCTCCACCTGTCACCTTTTCTCTTCTGTTCATTTTATCGGTATTTCTATTAAGCGGAAAATGATCGACGGGGGCCACTGATTTTTAATTAAGGTTAGAATCGGCAGGGCGTCAAAATCAATTACAGTCGGTTTAAAGGAAAATCATTGCATGGTGTTTTAGATAGATAGAGATAGATATACTGTTGATATTATGTGCATGGTGCGTTGCCTTTGTGTGCAGGATTTGTTGCATTGTTTTGGGATATTCATGTATTTATGTGATTATATTTTTTTCGGGTTTTGTTTTAAATTGTATATTAGGGTATGGTGATAAAGCTTATTATTATCATTATTATCATTTTCATTATCATTATCATTATCATTATCATTATCATTATCATTATCATTATCATTATCATTATCATCATCATCATCATCACTAATGTTGTTGTTATTGTTTTGTTGTTATTGATAATATCATCATCCTTTTTTCTTATATTTATCTTTAAGATTTTCTTCCTTGTTCCTATTATCATTGTCATTATTATTATTATTGCTATTGTTATTATTATTATTATAATTATGATTTTAATTATTATCATTATTGTTTATATTATTATCATTATCATTATTATTATTATTATTATTATTATTATTATTATTATTATTATTATTATCATTATTGTTGTTGTTGTTGTTTTTTATTTTATTTCATTAATGATAATACCATTATTATATTTTTATTATTGTTAGCATGTTATTATTATTTTTTATTAGTATCATTATCATCACCATCATCAAATTTTTACCACCATTACCATTGTACTTTTATGTCAATATAATTGCTAACTACTATTGCTAATACCACTACTATCGTTGTTGTCCTTAACCCCATAATCTATATTGTTACCAAACTCACCATCCTCATTATCGTCATCAAAATGATTTAACCAAAAATTATTTAACTTTTACCAAAAATTATTTAACTTTTGACCCAAAAGTAGCGATTCCTGACCAATTAGTGAAGACTAAGCACTATTTACAGGTGCTGCCTCTCGTTCGATTCCCCGCACTGCTTTGGTGAGATCATTTGCTGGAAACTGCATCATGGGAATCGGACAAGTTCCAGCAGCTAGTGGGTTATTTGTCGTAAGAGTTGGGTGATCAGTGCGACTTTGGCGGTCAAGAGGAAGGGTGATTGTTAATACTCGGTTGCGGGAAAGCTGTTGATCGGTGCTTATGCCTTTTTTGACATTTATTTTTGCTCAATGATATGACAAAATGCATGCGTTTTTTCGTTTTTTTCTCCATTAATACAGGAAGGAATTTCAGTTAGTTGAAAACTGGGGCGTGCATGTAGGCAAGGACATACTACTAGGGAACGTGTGGGTAGAATGATTAAAAAACAGATTACAGTGACAATGACATTTTTTTTTAGACAAGGGCCCTATGATATTTGCATGACTCTGTGAAGAAATTATCATTTTGTTTATTTTATAAGTTTGTGTGCGTCTGTGACTGACCTTGTGTGTGCATATATGTGTGTATAAGTATGTAAGTATATATGTAAATATGTATATATATGTGTGTATATACATATACTTATATACATATTATACATACATACATACATACATACATGCATACATACATACATACATACATACATACATACATACATACATACATACATACATACATACATACATACATACATAACAACATACATAAATACATACATATATATATTTTAATTTATTTTCTATCTTTCATTTATTTATTTATTTACTTATTTATTTGTGTATGTACACGATGTACACCAAGCTACGAAGACAAATTTGTGTTGAGAGAAAGGACGATTATTTTTTTCCTTGTGTTTTCCTTGCTAAACGGCACTGATGTGGGCGCTGCGTCCACAAACTCGTTTCGTAGTGTTGAGCTTGGTGTACATCGTGTACACACACAAATAAGTAAGTAAATGAATAAACGAAAAAAAAAAAAAAAAATATATATACATGTATGTAGGTGGGCACGTGGGTGGAGTGGGTGGAGTGGGTGGAGTGGGTGGAGTGGGTGGGTGAGTGGGTCCGTTTATATTTCTTATTTTGCTTCGACTGTTTTTTTTTTGTTTTTTTTTTTGCTTATTCATTATCTTCTGCTTTTTTTTTTCTTATTCTCTGTCCTGTTTTTTTGGTTATTCTGTTTCTATTTTTTTTATTCTGTTTATTTTTCTTATTCTCTGTTTTTTATTATCTGTTTATTTCTCTTGTTCTTTGTTTATTTCCCCTATTCTCTGTTTTTCTTATTTGTATATTTTTTGTTTATTTTCCTTATTCTGTTTCTGATTTTTTTTTTGTTCTCTGTTTATTTTCTTCTTTGTTGATTTTCCTTATTCTGTTTATTTTTCTTTTTCTCTTTTTTCTTTTATTTTTTCTGTCTAATTTTCTGTTTATTTTTCCTATTCAGTTTTTTTTTTCTTATTCTATTTTTGTATTTGTTAATTTCTTTTTCTTTATCTCTGTTTATTTTTTTATTGTTTGGTTTTACTTAATCTCTGTTTATTTTTTGCTCTTTTATTATATATATTTTTTTTTCTCTATTTTTTAATTGTTTATTTTTTCTTATTCTCTGTTTATCTTTTTTTTATTCTGTTTATTTTACTTATTATCCTTTTATATATTTTCTGTTTCCCTGTTTTCTTTTCTAATTCTGTTTATTTTTACTTATTCTCTGTTTATTTTTTTGTGTGTTTTTCGGTTTATTTTTCTTAATAACTCTTTACATATTTTCTTTTTCTCTGTTTTCTTATCTTATTATGTTTATTTTTACTCATTCTCTGTTTATCTTTTTTGTTTTCTCCTATTTTCTTATTATCTCTTTACATATTTTCTTTTTCTATATTTTTCCTCATTCTGTTTATTTTTACTTATTCCCTGCTTTTATTTTTTTTATTTTTCTATTTTTCTTATTATCTCTTTACATATATTTTTTTTCTCTATTTTTCCTCATTCTGTTTATTTTAACTTTTCTTTTTTTTTTTCTTTTTTTTTTTTTTTTTTTTTTCTTACCGACATGTGGATAACAATCAAAAACGAGAAAACGTTTTCGAAAACTTCCTTCACTTCACTTTCCGGCCTGACTATGAAATTCGGGAGGATTTCGAAACTGAAGCCTCACTTTCATATTTTCCGCCCTTTTAGCAACATGGTAGAGAGTGTTCTTGATACCCGTGTGGGTGTGTATGTGTGTATGTATGTGTATGTGTTTGTATGTCTGTTATATTCCGTATATTTATATAGCTGTATGTATGTGTGTGTATATATTTAGATTTGCGTACATGCATAGTAGAGAAATACACATAGATACGAATTGAACTTAGGGACCAACATCATCAAATATCTCAATTGTCAAATATCATTTAAAAAAGTATATATACTAATTAAAAAAAAGTTAATTCCTAAGAATCTCTCTCGTTAAATGTCGAAAGTTCGAACATTAGAGTGAAGAAAAAAATATATATACTCTAAATCAAAGCTCTCTACCTTAACACCCAAGAATCTCTCACGTTTGCTCTCGAGAGTTCGTTCGAATGCTGTCGAGAGAGACGCGGGATGAGATGGTAAACAGACTGGGATGCGAAACACGGAAGCTGGAGGATCACGAGATAAACTGTGTTTGTTTTATACATTAGCAGGATGTTTTCTTATGGTACTGGGTCTAAAATAGTGTGCCCTCGATATGCGCTTCCCTGTGTGTGTGTGGGAGGGGAAAGAGGGGGATAAGAGAAAGATAAAGAGAGAGAGAGAGAGGGAGAGAGAGAGAGAGAGAGAGAGAGAGAGAGAGAGAGAGAGAGAGAGAGAGAGAGAGAGAGAGAGAGAGAGAGAGAGAGAGAGGGAGGGAGAGGGAGAGGGAGAGGGAGAGGGAGAAGGAGGGAGGGAAGGAGG
>NC_061850.1:2624798-2632298 GCF_019202785.1 Penaeus chinensis | reverse complement strand
AAGGAAGGAATTCTAAGCGCAAGAACTGTCTCTCTCTACAAAGGGTGTCAACATCAGATGTGCGATAATCTTGTCTGTTTGTCTCGACGAGCTACATAATATTTAAAGACCTACAGACTATGATTTGAGGTGTGAGTGTGAATGGAATTTCATTTATTTTTTTGTAGATATATATATGTTTTGTCTCTCTCTCTCTCCAACCTGAGGGTGTACTCATGTGTCTGTGTATTTGTTGTTGTATGTGTGTGTGTGTGTGTATGTGTGTGTGTGTGTGTGTGTGTGTGTGTGTGTGTGTGTGTGTGTGTGTGTGTGTGTGTGTGTGTGTGTGTGTGTGTATGTGTGTGTGTGTGTGTGTGTGTGTGTGTGTGTGTGTGTGTGTGTGTGTGTGTGTGTGTGTGTGTGTGTGTGTGTGTGTGTGTGTGTGTGTGTGTGTGTGTGTGTGTGTGCTGCTTGAGTGTATATTAGCTTTACATGACTGAAATCTAAGCGTAAATGAGTGTTTCTATATTAAGCTGTTCTAGATAACTGCTTTCACTGTTTATATTCTTAAGAAAAAAATATTATCATTTCAAATAAATTATTCACTTATGGTAGAAGTTAATTTGAACTTGAATCGTTAAGATAGAATTTGAGATCGTTAAGGTAAATAGGAAGTGAATATATGCATAGATGTGAGTAAAGATTAGAATAAATATTAGGAGATAGAGAATGGGAGAAAGAGAATGAATGAGAGAGAGAGAGAGAGAGAGAGAGAGAGAGAGAGAGAGAGAGAGAGAGAGAGAGAGAGAGAGAGAGAGAGAGAGAGAGAGAGAGAAAGAGAGAGAGAGAGAGAGAGAGAGAGAGAGGAGAGAGAGAGAGAGAGAGAGAGAGAGAGAGAGAGAGAGAGAGAGAGAGAAAGAGAGAGAGAGAGAGACAAAGAGAAACAGCGAGAGAAAAGAGAAGAGAAGAGAAGAGAAAAGAGAAAAGAGAAGAGGGGGGGGGGGGGAAACAAGAGAGAGAAGGGAAGAGAGAAAAGAGAGGAGACAAACAGAGACAGAAAGACGGAGGGAAAAGAAATCACTTGAAAATCATCCAAATTATGAAAGAGAATAACTCAGAATTTGAAATATATTGAAAACGTCCCTATCAACCCTCTGAGCTTTGCGTGTATATCCCAATAAGCATCCTAGCGAGGTGACAGAGTACATGGTATTTCCGGCATCACATTAAATCCGAAAATGCAAAGAGAGAGATAAGCGGCGTTACTGTTATTTTCTTCCTTTTTTTTTATTTTGATACGAGAGAACTTTTATTTATTATTATTATTTTTTTTAACTTGCGAGAGTTGAGATATTTAGTTGTGTTCTTGTATTCATAACAAATTTTAATTACGATTTGATTTAATTATGGGTAGATGCTATAATCAGCATTACATTTTATATTTCTTTATAATATTTTTTTTTTCTCTCTCTTTCTCTCTTTTTTAACGACGCCGGAACACCACTCAAGCAACTGGTTGACACGTTGGCTCGTATTCTGAAATCACACATTATCAATATCATTATTTAGTAAGTAATATCACTCTCCACTTTGTATTATGACTATTACTTTTAAAAGATGCAATATCTAAGGGATCGGTTTTAAAAGATGCAATGCCCAAGGGATCAGATTTAAAAGATGCAATGCCCAAGGGATCAGTTTTAAAAGATGCAATGCCCAAGGGATAGGCCAGAGAAGCTCACTGGCGGTTTGATTATGCCTGTTCCAGTGAACTTAATAAGTCGTTTACGTTAAGTGGGGTATCAGAATTCGAATCCTTATCTTGAGTGCCAGAGGGTTTGGTTTTTTTTTTAAGTTGAACACATGGTACAAAGTTTTTTTTTGTTTTTTTTTTGTTTTTTTGTTTTTTTTATTTTGTAACATCAGTGGTAGTGTTGGAAAACAGACGAGGAAGCCGAAAATGCGCCGCCATTTTGTTCTGGCTTCGCTCAGCTTCCCTTTGAACAATAACGTAAAAAAAGTAGTGACAAAAATGGTCATAAATGTCTATGTTTATCAATAGTAACGCCCGTGATAAAAAGATTATAACGGTATATTGTCCAAAAATTCTTTGATGATAAAATGCTGCTCTCATGCACCTTTCTAAGCGTACAAACAAAGCCAAACTTATTATTATTATTATATTATTATTATTATTAATTATTATTATTATTAATTATTATTATTATTAATCATTGTTTTCTTCTTTAATGACCTGCAGTTATGAGCAAGTGTTTTGAATGTTCCGCTGCAGATGATAAGTCTAATGTCTACACGAACGCCGGTCCCAGCTCTGAACTCTGAACATTAACACTAAGAATTAGAGCAAGAACTGTTCCTATTTTCAGTTGAACGCAGATGCCGTCCATCCTATGCACTGATACGCAACCTGTGAGCAGATTGGTGCACTCTCGGTATGTAAGCTTTGATTTGATTGGCTACCGGACGAGTGTCGGAAACCTCGCCGTGGATTAAGTTTGAAGACTTGATTGAGATGAAGTGCATGTCATCATCACCATTATTAGTATTAATTATCGTCATCATACTAATTATTATTCGATTACACCGACAGCTCATATATCATTTTTTTTTTTTTACATTATTATCTTTTTTTTTTCATAAGAGTAAAGAGTTCGGACCTAGCTCTAAAAAATCCATTTTGTCTATCTTCCTTATCTAGTTTAAAGATTGGTAGGTTTCAAGATCTATGTATTATTTTTTTGTTTTTCGAATGAAGTCTCCCAAGATATATGATAAAGATTATTTGGTGAACGTGCTAGATACACAAGTGTCCATTGACATTCGAGACCGCTGGGGAAAAACGTCTGGTTTAAAGTAATGGTTGTTATCGACCCTTCAAACCTGTCGCCATATCAATGTCATTTTCGAATTTTCTTTCTTTGAACAACCATTAATGATTATGTTTTTGATTCATGCAGAAAGTACACAGTAATTCAAAAGGAGTATGGAGATTGGAATATACATGATTTGAGTAATGGTATTATAGTTAAAAAAATAAATGAAAAGAATAAAAAAGAAGTGGTTAATGCGTCTATGCTTTATACAGAATAATATTCAGAAAGTGATTAAAATGTTGAGAATGTGAGAACGTGGGAACATTACCTTGCATTAACCAGATAACATACGATTACAGGTACAGATCAACACATCCATTAACCAACATTCCCTAAAGAAAGGATTACATATCAAACGTGTATTATTTATACATATACATATATATATATACGTTTCCTTCATATCTCGCTATGAGTATTGATTAACTGCTGTTCAGAGTAATAACAATACATGGGTAAAGTGCTCAAGCTATGCAGTACGAAGGAGAACGAAGAAGAATGATATAAAAAGAGAGAAACGACAAATGAAGACCAAAAATAAAAGGCTTCCATTTTCTCGAAAGGACTTTGTTGAACATTTTTTTTTTGAAGACGACGTTGACGAGTGTCGATGGTGGGGGACCTTTTTTTTCTCGCTCAGCAGATCGCCACCTGAAGGTCCGCCGTTGAAAGACGACTTGTGAGTGTCACGATGGAGGAGGAGGAAGAGAAGGAGGAGGAGGAGGAAGAGGAAGAGGAAAGAGGAGGAGGAGGAACAAGTAAAGGAGGAGGTAGACGACGCGGATGAAGCATCAGGAAGAAGAGTTTGCAAGGGATGCAGGTGAAACAGAACCGGGGTTCAAGATCAAGCAGATGAGGACGCGAAGGCTTCAGTTGTCCCCGAGAGACAGGGCCTCGACGATCCTGGGGTCAGCCTTCGAGCCCTCCTTGAACTCCTCGAGGGTGAGCTTCTCGTCGTGATTCTTGTCCATTTGGGAGAAGATTTGGTCGACTCTCTTCTGCGGCGCGTTCTCGTCGTCGGCCTCAGGTGCTTGACCCTGCCGGAGGAGAAAGCCCGGGAGATTAGGAGCGGTTTAAAAGAAGCGATGGAGGAGGAATGAAAAGAGAAAAAGTACAACAAAAATAATGCAAACTACGTATTGGGGAAAGGTAAAAAAAAAGAAAAAAAAGGAAAAACAACGCGAAAGAGAGAGAGAAACTAAAAAAGAGAGAATTAAGAAAGTGAACTGTTTCATTACGATACATAAAAGAAAATAGAGAAAGAAAAATTTAATATATAGAAGAGACCCACAAAAAGAGACTAATAGACAAAAAAAAAAAAAGAAAAAAAAAGAGAGAGAGGATTTCAACGATATCCACAAAAAAAAAAAAAGATCCTCATTCAAAAGAAAAAAGAAAAAAAAGAAAAAAAAGAGATAGAAAATCCCCAAGCGTGTGAAATCATTTACGAACTTGAGCATCGCATTCGAGTAGGATGAACTTGGGGGAGGGGAGGGAGGGGAGGAGAGCATTTAGTTGTCGCCAAGAGACAGTGCTTGGACGATTCGAGGGTCAGCTTTCGAGCCCTCCTTGAACTCCTCGAGGGTGAGCTTTTCATCGTTGTTCTTGTCCATTTGGGAGAAGATTTTATCCACTCTCTTCTCGGGCGTGTTCTCGTCTTCGGCCTCGGGTGCCTGTCCCTGGGTGGAAGGAGATACAAAAAGAAACCTCAGACACGAAGGAGGAGTTTCACTTTAGTTTTAGGGGAGAGGGAAGGAGGGAGAGAGAATTGGAGGAAGAGAGAGAAGGAAGAGAGAAGGGAGGAAGAGAGGGAAGAAGGAGGAGAGAAGGGAGGAAGAGAGAGAAGATGGAAGAGAAAATGGAGGAAGAGAGAATAGAAGGAAGGGAGGAATGAAGGGAGATGATAAAGAGGACAGAGGGAGATACAAAAAGAAACCTCAGACACGAAAGAGGAGTTTCACTTTAGTTTTAGGGGAGAGGGAAGGAGGGAGAGAAATTGGAGGAAGAGAGAGAAGGAAGAGAGAAGGGAGGAAGAGAGGGAAGAAGGAGGAGAGAAGGGAGGAAGAGAGAGAAGATGGAAGAGAAAATGGAGGAAGAGAGAATAGAAGGAAGGGAGGAATGAAGGGAGATGATAAAGAGGACAGAGGGAGATACAAAAAGAAACCTCAGACACGAAAGAGGAGTTTCACTTTAGTTTTAGGGGAGAGGGAAGGAGGGAGAGAGATTGGAGGAAGAGAGAGAAGGAAGAGAGAAGGGAGGAAGAGAGGGAAGAAGGAGGAGAGAAGGGAGGAAGAGAGAGAAGATGGAAGAGAAAATGGAGGAAGAGAGAATAGAAGGAAGGGAGGAATGAAGGGAGATGATAAAGAGGACAGAGGGAGATACAAAAAGAAACCTCAGACACGAAAGAGGAGTTTCACTTTAGTTTTAGGGGAGAGGGAAGGAGGGAGAGAAATTGGAGGAAGAGAGAGAAGGAAGAGAGAAGGGAGGAAGAGAGGGAAGAAGGAGGAGAGAAGGGAGGAAGAGAGAGAAGATGGAAGAGAAAATGGAGGAAGAGAGAATAGAAGGAAGGGAGGAATGAAGGGAGATGATAAAGAGGACAGAGGGAGATACAAAAAGAAACCTCAGACACGAAAGAGGAGTTTCACTTTAGTTTTAGGGGAGAGGGAAGGAGGGAGAGAAATTGGAGGAAGAGAGAGAAGGAAGAGAGAAGGGAGGAAGAGAGGGAAGAAGGAGGAGAGAAGGGAGGAAGAGAGAGAAGATGGAAGAGAAAATGGAGGAAGAGAGAATAGAAGGAAGGGAGGAATGAAGGGAGATGATAAAGAGGACAGAGGGAGATACAAAAAGAAACCTCAGACACGAAAGAGGAGTTTCACTTTAGTTTTAGGGGAGAGGGAAGGAGGGAGAGAAATTGGAGGAAGAGAGAGAAGGAAGAGAGAAGGGAGGAAGAGAGGGAAGAAGGAGGAGAGAAGGGAGGAAGAGAGAGAAGATGGAAGAGAAAATGGAGGAAGAGAGAATAGAAGGAAGGGAGGAATGAAGGGAGATGATAAAGAGGACAGAGGGAGATACAAAAAGAAACCTCAGACACGAAAGAGGAGTTTCACTTTAGTTTTAGGGGAGAGGGAAGGAGGAGGAGAGAATGGAGGAAGAGAGAAGGGAGGAAGAGAGGGAAGAAGGAAGAGAGGAAGGAAGGGAGATGATAAGGAGGACGGAAGGAGATACAAAAAGAAACCTCAGACACGAAAGAGGAGTTTCACTTTCGTTTTAGGGTAAAAAGGAAGAAGGAAGAGAGGAAGAGAGAGAAGGAAGGGAGGAAGGGAAGGAAAGAGAGAGAGGAAGGAAAAAAAAAGAGGAAGGGGGAGAGGAAGAGAGGTAGGGAGAAGAGAGAAAAGAGGTGGAAGGAGGAAAAGGATAAATGAAGGAAATATGAAGGGAAGGCGATACAAAAGGAAGCCTCAGGGGAGAGGGAAGAAGGAAGAGAGAAGGGAAGAGGAAGGGAAGAGAGGGTAGAAAGAAAGAGAGGAAGTGAATAAGAGAGAGAAGAAGGGAGAGAGGAAGGAAGGGAGAGAGAGGGTAGCAAGGAAAAGACGAAGTGAGAGAGGAAGAGACAGAAGAGGGAAGAGAAACAAAAGGAAGAGAGAGAGAGGGTAGAGAGGAAAAGAGGGAGGGAGTAAAAGAGAGAAGGAGGAAAGAGGAAAAAAAGGGAGATAAAGGGTAGAAAGAGGAAGGGCGAGAGGAAGAGAGGGTAGAAAGGAAGAGAAGAAGAGAGATAAAAAAGAGGTGGGAAGAAGAAAATGAGAAAGAAAGGAAATATTTTAGAGGAAAGGGAAGAAGGAGGAGAGAATGAAGGAAAGGAAGAGAGGTAGAAAGAAGAAGGGAGAGAGGAGGAGAGGAAGAAGAGAGAGTCAAGAAGGGAAGGGAGGAGAGAAGAGGAAGGAAAAGGAAAAAAAAATAGATGGGAGAGAGGAAAGGAGAAAATAGAGATATGAGGAGGAAGGAAATAAGGAAGGAGTTTGGTAAGATGATTAAGGAAGAAAGAGAATAATAAAGGAAGGGAAGGGAAGGAAGTTAGGAGAAGAAGGGAAAAGAGGAAAAGAAAAAGGGAATGAAGAAAAAGGGAAAGGAGAAAAAGGGAAAAGAGGAAAAGAAAAAGGGAATGAAGGAAGAAAGAGAGGAACTAGGGAGAAGAGAAAGGAAGAAAGAAGATAGGAATGAAGAAAGGAGAGAAGGAGAAGGGAAAAGAGGAAAAGAAAAAGGGAATGAAGGAAGAAAGAGAGGAACTAGGGAGAGGAGAAAGGAAGAAAGAAGATAGGAATGTAGGAAGGAGAGAAGGAGAAGGGAAAAGAGCAAAAGAGGAAAAAGGGAAGAAAGAAATGGAAAGAGAAATGAGAGAACGAATGAAGCAAGAAAGAGGAAACTTTTAGGAAGGAGATAGAGATAAAAAAAAGAAGTAAAGAGTGTGAAGAGAGGAAACATGATAAATGAGAGAAGAGAACGAGGAAATGGCAAGAGGAATCAATGAGGAGAAAGAGAGAAAGAAAGAAAGAAGAGGAGAGATATTAAGATGATAGCAAAAGGTGACGAATGTTAGATAAACGAAAAGGGAACAAGAGAGAGGGAAAATAGGGGG
>NC_061850.1:2584798-2587298 GCF_019202785.1 Penaeus chinensis | reverse complement strand
CACAACCACGCGGGAATACTGACGCTAGATCCTTTTGATATATATAATGTTGGGTAGTGTTAAGTGTTAAAATGTGTTAAGTGGTAAGTGCCGTTAAGTTTAAGTAGATTTGTGTTAAGGAGAATTGAAGTTGAAATGGCGTCAAGTAGTAAATTGTGTTAAATGTTAAGTACTGTTCAGTGTTAAACAGTGTAAGATGTTGGTTAAACTAGAGTCAAGTTTTAAGCATTGTTAAGTATCAAGTTTTGTTAAGTATCAGTGAGTACCGACTCAAAAGCTGTGTAAAGTGTTTAGAATTGTTAATTGGGTTGAATTGATTAAGTAGACAAGTTTTAAGCAGTTGCCTAATGTCTCGTGGTGTTGTGTTAAATTGCATTAAGCAGTAAATTTGCATTAGTATTAAGGATGTACGTTAAGTGTGGAATATATAATAACGTGATGCAGGGTGTTATTTCTGACAAAGGCCTGTCAAGTTTTAAACATTATTAAGTGTTAAGCAACATCTAACGTTAACAAATATTTAGTGTTAGGCAAAATTAAAGGTGAAATCGCGTTACCCGTTAATTAAGTAAAATGACTATGCAAAGTTAATCTAAATATAAAGCAGCGTTAAATACGAAGTCTCTTTAAAACATCAAATAGTGTGATGTACTAAGCACTGCGTTGCGTGTTAAGTGTTCAGTTTAAAGTTATGTGTCTGGGACTTGCTACATTAGTCCTTATGTCCCTGGTGATAAGTATCTAACACTACAACACAATGCCTCGATCTATACCCTGGCTGTGCTCCTGCGTGTGTAGTGTGTTGGATCTTCATAACATCTCTACCGCAAGAATATACTGTGAGGGGGGGTAGGGTAAAGCTGGGGATGGGTTGGTGGTCATGGTGGGTGATAACAGTATGGTAGCGTGTGTATGTTTTTGTGTGTGTGTGGTGGCGGGTTGTGTTTGTTTGTGTGTGTGTTTGTGTGTATGTGTGTGTGTGTGTGTGTGTGTGTGTGTGTGTCTGTGTGTGTGTGTGTGTGTGTGTATGTTTTTGTGTGTGTGTGTGTGGTGGCGGGTTGTATTTGTTTGTTTGTTTGATTGTTTGTGTGTGTGTATGTGTGTGTGTGTGTGTCTGTGTGTGTACGTTTTTGTGTGTGTGTGTGTGGTAGCGGGTTGTGTTTGTTTGTTTGTCTGTATGTGTGTGTGTGTGTGTGTGTGTGTGTGTGTGTGTGTGTGTGTATGTATGTATGTATGTGTGTGTGTGTGTGTGTGTGTGTGTGTTGTGAGAGTGTGTGTTTGTTTGTGTGCTTGTGTTTGTGTGTGTGTGTGTGTGTGTGTGTGTGTGTGTGTGTGTGTGTGTGTGTGTGTGTGTGTGTCTGTCTGTCTATCTTTGTCAAATATCTTAATTATTATAAAAATGCTACTAATGCTACTACTGTTGCTACAATAATAATTGCATGAATAAAAGAAATATCAAATAAGATTATGATAGTCAGGATAAAATGTAAAGAAAATTATAATGATAGTAATAAGGTAACGATAATGATAATAATAGTAATAATGATAATTGTGAGAACTATGATAAAGAAATCCTTATTGTTATTTCTAATAGTAATAGGAACGATAATGATAAAACAAAAGTAATAATGATAGTCCTACAAATGAAAGCAAATTAACAGTGATAATAACAATTATAATAGTAATGATAAGGTTAATGACAGCCATAATAATAATAATAATGATTTTAATAGTAATAAGGAAAATAATTACAATAATGATCAGAATGATAGTGATGATAATAATCATAATAATGATGATAATATCAATAATAATAATAATGATAATAATACTAACAACAACAATAATAAAATCAACAATGTTATTAATACTAATACTAATAATGATAACGTAAAAAAATAATGGATGTAATAACAATAAGAAAAAAAAAAAAATAATAATGCTGATAATAATATAAGTGAATCATTACCAACAATAGGTATATTAAGAGTAATAGTGACATCAACAGTGGAAATAAAGATAGTAACACTGACAACAATAATGAGAACAATAGCAATAACAATAGTATTAGTATTAATAATAACGACAAAAGTGACAACACCAAAGTCAATTATAGATTCCTGAACATTCTCAACAAAGGAAGAGATTATATTGCTTTTTCTGAGTCAGTGCGTTTATATATCTTTTGATATTGAAAGGCCAACACTCGTTCCCGTTCTTGATTTTCGCTCGTTGCTTGTTTGTTTGCAATTTTGTTTGTTTGATAGTTTGCGAGTCTGTGAGTTTGTTTGCTTGTGAGTTTGTTTGCTTGAGAGTTTGCGAGTCTGTGAGTTTGTTTGTTTGTGAGTTTGTGAGTTTGAGTTTGTTTTTGTGTGTTTGTTTGTTTGTTTGTGAGTTTGTTTTTTTGTTTATTTTGTCTTTGTTTCTTGTTTTTTTAAGATCTGAGTTTTAATTATGTTTTTTTTTGTTCGAATGTCGTTTCGTTATTTTTTTCTTTTTT
>NC_061850.1:2567298-2577298 GCF_019202785.1 Penaeus chinensis | reverse complement strand
TGTATATATATATATATATATATACATATATATATATATATATATATATATATATATATATATATATATATATATATATATATATATATATATATATATATATATATATATATAGAGAGAGAGAGAGAGAGAGAGAGAGAGAGAGAGAAAGAGAGAGAGAGAGAGAGAGAGAGAGAGAGAGAGAGAGAGAGAGAGAGAGAGAGAGAGAGAGAGAGAGAAGAGAAGAGATAGATAGATAGACAGATAGACAGATAGACAGACAGACAGAGAGAGAGAGAGAGAGAGAGAGAGAGAGGATAAATATCAGAGATAAAGAAGATGAGCGAAATAACGAGAAGGATGAGATGGAGAAAAAACAAAAAACAAAAAAAACAAAACACAACGACCACCAGGAGAGAGCGCCCAAAAAGCAATTGGACCCCCGAATAATTGGTTCTTGGTCGACTGGCGAGCAATGTACCGCGGAAGGGAAGGGGAGGGGGGGGGGGAGGGGTAGGGGAGGGGGGGAGAAGAGGAGGGAGGAGGGGGAGAGGGTAGGGGAGGGGGGGAAGAAGAGGAGGGAGGAGGGGGGAGGGGTAGGGGAGGGGGGAAGAGGAGGGGGGTAGTAGGTGAGGAGGGTAGAGGAGGGGGGAAGAGGAGGGGGAAGGAGGGGAGGAGGGTAGGGGAGGGGAGGATGGGAAGGGGAGAATAGGGGAGGGGAATGGGCTAGGGTAAGGGTAAGGAAGGTTATGGTAGAATAATAGGGAGGAAATATAATAGGAAAGGGGAAGGAGAGGAGGGCAATAGAGTAGACATAGAAGGATAAGGGTGAGGGGGTAGGGGAGGAGGGGGGTGGGGAAGGGTTTGGGGAGGGAATGAGTAGATAAATAGGAAAGAAGAATAAAGGAAGGTAAAGGGAAGAGGAAGGGGAAGTGTTGGTTAGGGGTGGACCAGTAGGGGAATAGAGGAGGAGTGGAAAGCGAAGGAAAAGTAGGAAAAAAGGAAAAAAAACAAGGGAATTTAAGGGTGGGGGGAATAAATTGAGGGGAAGCTGAAGGGGAGAGGGAAGGGGAGAGAATAAAGGAGGGGGGGAGGGGAAGGAGCAGTGAAGTGGATATATTTGAAATAGGTGGAAAAAGAGAGAGGGAAAGGGTGGTTTAATGGAGAGGAAGAAAGGAGAAAGTATAGTGAAAGGGATAGGGGGGGGGGGGGGGAGGGGAAGGGAATAGGGGAGGGAGGGGGAGGGGGAGGAAGGGGGAGGGAGGGGAAGGAGGGGGAGGAAGGGGGAAGGAGGGGGAAGGAAGGGAAGGGAGGGGGAGGGAAGGACAGCGGAGAAATCGAGAGGAAGGAAGAGAGAACGGAGGAGGAGAAAGGAGGGAAAAGAGAATGAGGAAGAGGAGGAGGGAGAAAAGAAGGAAGAATGAGAGGGGAATAAAAGAAGAAAAGATGGGGGATAGAAAAAAAGAAAGATGAAGAGGGGAATAGAAGAGGTAAGAATGAGAAAGGAGAAAGGAAAGAAGAATGAGGGGGGGCGGGGGAAAGAAGGAAGAAGGAGAAAAGGAAGAGGGGGAGACAAAAATGCAGAACGAGTGGGAGGGAGAAAAAAAAAGAAAAATGGGAGTTGAGGAAAGAGGAAATTACGGAGAGAGGGAAGAAGAAGAAGAGGAGGAGGGGAGGGGAGGAAGGAGGAGAGAAGAGGAAAGGGAAAGGGAAGGGGGTAGGAAGAGAGAAAAGGAGGGCTGGGGGGCGAGGGGAGGGAGTAGGAAGAGATATAAGGGCTGGGGGGGAATAGGAAGAGAGTTTAGGGCTGGGGGTAGGGGGGAATAGGAAGAGAGGTTAGGGCTGGGGAGGGGGGGGGGGAGGAAGATAGGTTAGGGCTGGGGGGGAATAGGAAGAGTGTTTAGGGCTAAGGCGGGGGGGGGGGGGGCGCAGGAAGAGAGGTTAGGGCTGGGGGTAGGGGGTGATAGGAAGAGAGGTTAGGGCTGGGGGGGAATAGGAAGAGTGTTTAGGGCTGGGGGTAGGGGGGAATAGGAAGAGAGGTTAGGGCTGGGGAGGGGGGGGGGGGCAGGAAGAGAGGTTAGGGCTGGGGGGGAATAGGAAGAGTGTTTAGGGCTGGGGTGGGGGGGGGGGGCAGGAAGAGAGGTTAGGGCTGGGGTGGGATGGGGGGGATAGGAAGAGAGGTTAGGTCTGGGGGTAAGGGGGGGCAGGAAGAGAGGTTAGGGCTTGGGTAAGGGGTGATAGGAAGAGAGGTTAGGGCTGGGGGTAGGGGGTGATAGGAAGAGAGGTTAGGGCTGGGGGTAGGGGGTGATAGGAAGAGAGGTTAGGGCTGGGGGTAGGGGGTGATAGGAAGAGAGGTTAGGGCTCCGTGAGAACCGATGATCTCCGAGAATTGTGGGTCAGTCATGTACAACTCTTCGACCATCACGACGAGAGCGGAAGCTGCGAGCGGGAGAGGGTCGGCTGAGCGGTCAATGCTTTTGGTCTCTTGCTCTCTCCTCGGTCTCTCTGGCGCGCGGTGAGGGAGAGGTATTTCCGTGGTGGTCTCGGTTTGTCTGTCTGACTGTTTGTCTGATTTGTCTCTCTCTATCTTTGTCCCTGTTTCTGTTTCTGTTTGTCTCTCTCTCTTTCTGTCTCTGTTCCTGTTTGTTTGTCTGTCTGTTGTTTTTTTTTGTCTGATTGTCTCTCTCTATCTTTTTTTGTCACTTTCTATCGCTGTCCCTGTTTGTTTGTTTGGGTCTGTTTGTCTTTCTCTATCTCTGTCTCTGTTTATGTCTCTGTTTATCTGTTTGTTTGTCTGTCTGTCTGTTTGTCTGATTGTCTCTCTCTATCTTTATCTCTCTTTATGTCTCTGTCTGTCTGCCCCTGTTTGTTTGTCTGTTTGCCTTTCTCTATCTCTGTCTCTGTTTATCTGTTTGTCTGTCTGTCCGCCTGTCTGTCTGTCTGTCTGTCTGTCTTTCTCTCTCTCTCGCACTTCCTCCCTCCGAAACAAACGAAAAATCAAACAAACAAAACAAAAACAATAACACCCAATCAAACAAACAACTACACCAGAAAAAAAGGAAAAGAAAACACACACACAAACAAAACAAAACAAAAACAAAACAAAAACACAAGAAAACGCAGCATCAACACCCAAACCACTCGCCATTCACACAAAGCCACACCATTCCCGAGACATTGGGTCCCAAGTGTTGATATTACGACTACAATTAAGAGGTAATAGGACGATAAAAAGAGGTGTTTGGCCCCACCTCTCCGAGCTCCGAGTGGACACTGGAGAGGCAAGGGGAAACCCTTCCGTTTTTATCAAGGTTGTGACGTCATTTGAAGGGGGTGGGTGAGAGGGGGTGGGAGGGGGATGATTGAGAGAAACAGGAAGGGGAAGAAACGGAGAAAAGGGGAGAAGGAGAGGGATGGGGACAGAGGGAGAGGGAGAAGCGTAGACGGATAGAAAAAGAGAGCTAGAGAGAGAGAGCGAGAGAGAGAGAGAGAGAGAGAGAGAGAGAGAGAGAGAGAGAGAGAGAGAGAGAGAGAGAGAGAGAGAGAGAGAGAGAGAGAAAGAGAGAGAAAGAGAAAGAGAGAGAGTGAGAAAGAGAGAGAGAGAGAGAGAGAGAGAGAGAGAGAGAGAGAGAGAGAGAGAGAGAGAGAGAGAGAGAGAGAGAGAGAGAGAGAGAGAGAGAGAGAGAGAGTGAGAAAGAGAGAGAGAGAGAGAGAGAGAGAGTGAGAAAGAGGGAGACAGAGAGAGAAAGAGAGAGAAAAGAGAGAGAGAGAGAGAGAGAGAGAGAGAGAGAGAGAGAGAGAGAGAGAGAGATAGAGAGAGAAGAGAAAGAGAGAGAGAGAGAGAGAGAGAGAGAGAGAGAGAGAGAGAGAGAGAGAGAGAGAGAGAGAGAGAGAGAAAGAGGGATATA
Organism: Penaeus chinensis; assembly: GCF_019202785.1. NCBI lineage: Eukaryota > Metazoa > Arthropoda > Malacostraca > Decapoda > Penaeidae > Penaeus > Penaeus chinensis. The sequence continues at coordinate 2,573,411 of NC_061850.1, read as the reverse complement.
GAGAGCAATACAAAAAAATAAAACAAAAACAAAACGAAAAGACAGGCAGACAAAGAAGTAATAGACACATAGGCAAAAAACAAACAAACAAACAAAGGAACTAAAAAGACATAAGACAAAACAACCAACCAAGAAAAAAGGAGAAAAAAAAGAAAAGAAAAAGAAATAAGAATCCGGAGACACGCCTCTGCAGCTTTCTCTTTAGCAAGGTCAAGCGTGACGTAATTAGCAAGAAGGTTATTACGAATGTACTTATGCTTCCTCTTTATCTTTTTGCTTTATCTTTATCTTTATCTTACTGTATCTTTATCTTGTTGTGTCTTTATCTTTTTGTATCTTTATCTTGTTGTATCTTGATCTTGTTGTATCTCTATCTTGTTCTATCTTTACCTTGTTGTATCTCTATCTAGTTCTATCTCTATCTTTGTGTTGTTTTTATTTTCCTTTAATTTTACTTCTATGTTTTATTTTTTACCCTTATATTAAATCTTTAGAAGATGATATTGAAGAGAAAGAAAAAGAAAAGCAAGAAAATACTAAGAAAAAGAAAATCGTAATAGTCTTTTGAGGAAAAAAACAGAGTATGAAAGAAAGAGAGAGAGAAAAAAATAAAATAAAAAAAAGACGAAAAAAAAAGAAGAAGGAAATCCTGTCCACTTTAGGCCTCCCCCATTCCTCTCGGGGGAGACCGGTTTAAAAAGACCCTCTCTCGCGGCGGTCTCCCTCCGGGCATATTAATTGGGGAACTTGCCCTGATGTCCCCGATCAAATTAGGGTACAAGTTTGGCACGGGGTCAAAGGGTAACTCTCAGGGCTAAGGGTTTGCGTGTGAGGTCGTCTGAAGGGGAGGGGGAAGTGGGGGGAGGGAAGGGGTTGAGGGGGAATGGAGGGAGGGGAAGGGAAGAGAGAGGAAGGGAGGGGGAGTGGAGGGGTATGGAGGAAGGGAAGGGAAGGGGAGGGGGGGTGGAGGGGTTGAGGGAGGAAAGGGAGGGAAAAAGAGAAGGGGTGATGGAAGGGGAGGGGGAAGGGAGGGAAGGGATGGATATGGGGGAATGGAGGAATGAGGGGGAAGGGGAAGGAGAGAAAAAAGGCAAGGGTAAGGGAAAGGGAGGGGGAAGAGAGGGGAATGGATGGATATGTTGAGCTCTTTTTCTGTTGTTTTTTTTCTCTTTGCATGTCTGTTTTTTCTGTCTGTCTCTGTGTGTCCCTCTGTCCGTTTGATTTTCTCTCTTTCTCTTTCTTACATACCACTGCCTGATTCAAACAAAACTGCGTTCAAGGAAACTAGTCTCTTCTCTCTCTCTCTCTCTCTCTCTCTCTCTCTCTCTCTCTCTCCCTCCCTCCCCCCTCCTCTCTCTCTCTCTCTCTCTCTCTCTCTCTCTCTCTACTTCTCCTTCTCTCCGTCTGACTTTCTTTCTCTTTACCTTTCTCCTTATTCCTTCTCTCTCTTTCTTTCTTAACAGTAACCAATAACTTTATTAGATATGTAACAATTCATATACCAATGCCTGATACGGAGAACATTGCGTTCAAAGAAAATTATCTCTCTCTCTCTCTCTCTCTACTCGTTCTCTCTGTCTGTCTTTCTCTCTCTCTCTCTACTCCTTCTCTCTGTCTGTCTTTCTCTCTCTCTCTCTACTCCTTCTCTCTGTCTGTCTTTCTCTCTCTCTCTACTCCTTCTCTCTGTCTGTCTTTCTCTCTCTCTTTCTTCTTTCCCCCCTGTTTCTTTCTTTCCCTCTCTTTCTTAACAGTAACCGATAACTTTTTTAAATATTAAACAATTCATATGCCTGATACATTGAACGCTGTGTTCAAAGAAAGTAATGTACTCTCTCTCTACCTCCCCTTCACTCTCTTTTACTCTCTCTCCTTCCCACCTCTTTCGTACTCTCTTACCAGTAACCGATAACTTTGTTAAATATTTAACAACCCATGTATCAGTGCCTGATACAAAGAAAATTCCTCTCATAGAAAATAATCTCTCTCTCTCGCTCCTTTCCTTCTCTCTTTCTCTATCTTTCTTAACAATAACCGATAACATTATCAAATATTCAAAGAGTCATTTATCACTGCCTGATACAAAGAAAATTACGTCCAAAGAAACTAATCTGCTCTCTCTCTCTCTCTCTCTCTCTCTCTCTCTCTCTCTCTCTCTCTCTCTCTCTCTCTCTCTCTCTCTCTCTCTCTCTCTTTCTCTCTCTTTTTCTCTCTCTTTTTCTCTCTCTACAAGAAAATACTCTACTATGCAAGGGATATTGACCAGTCGCCGCTGTAACTGCAATGCACCAAGTGTTATATATATAGAGAACTGGAGTTTTCAAAGTGAAAGCAAATACTGATATTACAAAATTTATTAAGGTCGACATTTAATAAAAAAGTACGAAAGGATATGACATATTAGTAGGAGGAACTTGTTGCTTATGTTGATGTCGATAAAGAGGGAGGGAGGGAAGGAGAGGGAGGGAGGGAAGGAGAGGGAGGGAGGGAAGGAGAAGGAGGGAGGGAAGGAGAGGGAGGGAGGGAAGGAGAGGGAGGGAGGGAAGGAGAGGGAGGGAGGGAAGGAGAGGGAGGGAGGGAAGGAGAGGGAGGGAGAGCGAGGGAGAGGGAGAAGGGGGAAGGAAGAGAGAGAGAGAGAGAGAGAGAGAGAGAGAGAGAGAGAGAGAGAGAGAGAGAGAGAGAGAGAGAGAGAGAGAGAGAGAGAGAGAGAGAGAGAGAAGGAGAGACAGAGAGAGAGAGAGAGAAAATGAAGGGAAGAGAGAGAAAGAATAAAAGGAAGAGAGATAGAGATAGAGAGAGAGAGATAGATAGATAGATAGAGAGAGAGAGAGAGAGAGAGAGAGAGAGAGAGAGAGAGAGAGAGAGAGATAAAGAGAGAGAGAGAGAGAAAGAGAGAGAGAGAGAGAGAGAAGGAGAGACAGAGAGAGAGAGAGAGAAAATGAAGGGAAGAGAGAGAAAGAATAAAAGGAAGAGAGATAGAGATAGAGAGAGAGAGATAGATAGATAGAAAGAGAGAGAGAGAGAGAGAGAGAGAGAGAGAGAGAGAGAGAGAGAGAGAGAGAGAGAGAGAGAGAGAGAGAGAGAGAGAGAGAGAGAAAGAGAGAGGAGTAAGTGACAAAGAAACATAAAACAAAAACAATGCCGAGAACCAAGATAAAAAAAAAAAAAGAAAAAAAAATAGCAGCAGATCTTAGTACAAGGTGCAACACGATAACACAATGAAATAAAACAAAGAGGGATCAGCAGCGACCTCTATTTGCATTCCTCTTGACTACGTGATCCAAAGTTCTCTCATATTGATACCAGTACCTTAATATCCTTACGTGCATTGTCCCTATATCAAATATTCTTACAGGCCTTTGTAGATTTGTTTACGCTACGCTTGTCTGTATTTTTTTTTTTTTTTTTTTTTATCTACAGAATATTTTTACGATTTTGAGATGAGAGGATGAGGGTTATAGTATTGAGAGAGAGAGAGAGAGAGAGAGAGAGAGAGAGAGAGAGAGAGAGAGAGAGAGAGAGAGAGAGAGAGAGAGAGAGAGAGAGAGAGAGAGAGAGAGAGAGGGAAGGTGGGAGAGAGAGAGAGTTTGCATTCATATATATATTTTTTTGTTTCTCTCTCTCTCATACACAAAAACCAACACATACACATACACACACATATACACACACACACACACACACACACACACACACACATATACATATATATGTATGTATGTATATGAGAATACATATATACATACATATATGTATACACACAAGGATCAACCTCACAAAACAGACATTAGATATGGACTATCTTGGCCCTCATTTGCATATAGAAAACATGGCAGCTCAATCTCCTCACGAAGCCATATAAACAATCTCTGGGCTTCCCTTCCTACACCCCACAGGCCTCCAGCATCCCAGAAGGGCATTACCGTGATAAAAGGGGGGGGGGGGGGTAAGGGAGACGAGGAGGAGATAGAGAGGAAAGAAAAGAAAAAGAAAGAGAGAAATAGGGAGAGGGAGAGGGAGGGAACGAGGGAGGGAGGGAGAGGGGGAGACAGGGAGACAGGGAGAAATAGAGAGAGAAAGAGTGTGGGAGGTAGGGAGATAGATAGATAGATAGATAGAGAGAGATGGACGAAATAAGTTCTTCAGAGAAGAAATTGAATGTCTCCTCCAGAGAATTGAAATTAAATAATACAAAAAAAAACTTACTTGCACAAACACATACACATACACTCTTATGTATGCAGATATATGAACACAAATTTCTATTTCTCTCTCTCTCTCTCTCTCTCTCTCTCTCTCTCTCTCTCTCTATATATATATATATATATATATATACATACACATATACACATACATACATACACGCTCACACACACACACACACACACATACATACATACATACATACATACATACATACATACATACATACATACATACAAACATACATACATACTTACTTACATACATACATACATACATACATACAAACATACATACATACATGCAAAACAAAACAACGTATAAATCACAAGGAATCCAATGGATCCCAAAAAGATTAAGAAAGATAAATATAGCTGCCAAATAAATGATCAAAAATAAACAATGAAACAAACACATGGACAGAACATAAATAAACAAGCCAGACGGATACAAAAAAAAAGAAAAAAAAAAGACAAACAGGTATAGGAATAAATTACAAACTGAATAAGAAAAAAAAAAAAAAAAAAATATCGGCGACATTGGAATCCAGACAATTTCGCTGACATCGCCCTGTCTGTAATCATAGGCTGCTGTTCTCTTGCTTCTCATTGCAAGATCACGAGGCCGGGGTCGCTGGAAGGCTGCCAGAGCGTCGTGGGCTTTGCAACTGCAACATTTGGCGAAATAGGGCTCAGGTTCTCGCTTGTTGGGCTCTTGTAGTGAGATACAGTGAGAGGGTTGTTTTTGTTTTTTGAGGGTGTGTATTTGTTGGATATATTTATACTCATGCATAAACGCATGTACGTTAAACAGACGCATTTGTAACATACGTTCAGAATACACATACGTGATTACACACACACACACACACATGAACGCATACCCACACCCACGTAGATACACGCACAAACACACACATAAACATATACACGTACTTTCAAGCACACACACACACAAAGCAAGCACATAATGATTATATAAGCATGCTCATATATACCATCACAACACACACACGCACACACACCAGCACATACACACATACACACGCATACATAGAGAGAGAAAATAAGGTATTTCTAGAAGATTAATATATCTCCTATCTGTCCAAAGAGGGCTTCCTCATCCCCAAAATGACAATGCCAATTATTTCAGTCTGACCTCCTCCTCATTGCTCTCTCCAGAAAATGAAAAAATAAGCAAAAAAGATTTTTCTCGATTCCTCCCCCCCCCCCATCATTTCTCTTTTTTACTATTCACTATTTTGTTTTTCTCTTTTTTTCTTTATCTCTTTCTCTTTTTTTTGTTGCTCTTTCTGTCTCTCTCTCTCATTCTCTCTGTCTCTGTCTCTCTATATCACTCTCTCTTCCTCTGTCTCACTCTTTATCGCTCTCTCTCTTTCTCTCTGTCTCTCTCTCTCTCTCTCTCTCTCTCTCTCTCTCTCTCTCTCTCTCTCTCTCTCTCTCTCTCTCTCTTGCTCTCCCTCTCTCTCTCTCTCTCTTTTGCTCTCTCTTCTCTTTGTTTTTTGTTTTAATGTAATTATTAATTTGTATAGCTTAGCTTGTTTGCTTATTTTGGGTTATTGTCGAGAGAGAAATGAAAGGTAATATAAGATCTTACTCTTATTGCAAAAGGGGAAAATAAATATCTGACAATGAGTTATCATAAAGAAAGATCGAGACATTTTGGATAAATATCAAGACAGTTGAAATAATTCTGGAACAATTATATTTAGAAGATGTGGAAAGTAACTATATCTTATAATCGTAAAAGACATACATCAATATTAATGTTGAAGGCAAAAGGTACTGTTCTGGGTAGATAAGTGAAATGTCAATAGTTGGAAAATGTTTTAAGTATTTATCTGAGATGAATACTTTATTGATATTGATATTCAAGGGGACTTACACAAACAT